>NW_023414008.1:2396-137542 GCF_903995425.1 Onychomys torridus | reverse complement strand
TCCCTAAAGACATACATACAAGGAACACATTATATGGACTCAACAGTTTTTGTTTAGAAATATCTATGCATCCAAAAATACATATATTCATGCACTATCAATGGAAGAATAGGCCAGAAATTTGAGGACAAGTGGGGAGGGATAGTTCAGGGGTTGAAGAAAGAGAAAATGAGAGAAACATTGTAATGAAATTACAATCTAATAAATAAATGGAGGGGGGAGAAATGCACAGCCTCAATAACATCTGCATCTATCTACAAAAATTCATATAATCAATTGTGTGCTTTCTAGAATGGTACCACATCTGAGAGGGCCTGCCATGGAGGAAAAGATAATATGAGGATTCTACATTGAATATGACAGAAATCAAAATAAAGTGGAACTCATAGACAAAAGCTGTTCTTCTAGTTCAAAGAGCAGCACATTCCTGCATATAAACCTGTACTGATTGTCTGATCTGAGACAGAGGAGGACCACAGGCCTATAATGTGTCTCTTGACTGGTCCTGTGGCTGTGCTCAGCCACTGCTGATTTGCATGTGCTCAGATCCCACTGCCCTGAGGTCTTCATAGTGAGGTCAAACCCTGTGCTTGTGTCAGCCTCACACAGGTCACAGCACAGACAAGATGGACCCCACTCAGCTCTTGGGATTGCTGCTGCTCTGGATTATAGGTAAGGAAGACACCATTGGAAATTTTTTTACCTGACTGTGCTCAGTGCTGCCTGGTCTCTGGAAAAGTCCTCTTCTAACAGAATTAATTTGTTTTCAATTTTCCAATCTCAGGTGCCAGATGTGACATCCAGATGACCCAGTCTCCAACCTCTCTATCTGCATCTCTGGGAGACAGTGTCACCATCACATGCCTGGCAAGTCAGGACATTGGCTGGGATTTAGCATGGTATCAGCAGAAACCAGGAAATCCTCCTAAGCAACTGATCTATGCTGGAGATAGTTTGGCAAGTGGTGTCCCATCAAGGTTCAGTGGCAGTAGATCTGGCACACAGTTTTCTCTCAAGATCAGCAGCCTGCAGCCTGAAGATGTGGCAGATTATTACTGTCAACAGTACGACAGTACCCCACCCACAGTGATTCAAGTCATAACATAAACCACCCAAGGAAGCAGAAGTGAGAGCCCAGGCTGCCCTTCTGATATCCTCAGCTTCTGAGTGGGTTTCTCTTTTCACCAGTATTTAAAGTTCAATATAATGTTTTTGTGTAGAGACCAGACAAATTTGTTATTTTCCCAAATGTCTGTCTTCTTCCTGAGCACTAGCATTGTAGTCAGCAAAATAGGTCTCTTGACTCATAGGAAATATTAACTTTTTTTGGGTTGCATATAAGGTAACAGTTGAGATTTATACAAAGTTGAAGTAAACACACAAATACACACATCCACACACAGAAATACCCTGTGCATTCATTAACCCTTCACACACACACAAAAAAAAATGAAACAAAACAAAACAAAACAAAAAACCAGAAATTATTTTTTTTATGTCTGTTAACTTTATTCCTCTAAGACAAAATTCTATCAATACAGTTATAGCTCTGTCAGGTATTCAGGGCAGAAATAACAGGAGATACACGAAGCTCTATATCCATCTACTTTATTTCTCTGAGATGAAGTCCTATATCTATAGGTTCAGTTCCATCTAGTTCCCTAGCTCATAGTCCTGATAATGATTGTACTCCTATGCTAACAGCCTCATCTGCATCCTCTGTTTCCTCTCCCGAGCTGTGATGCATACAGGAAAACATACCAGTAGAGATATTCATATAGGATTTATTTTCAGGCTGGAAATCAGAGTCTGCCTTATAGTTATCAGCTGATTAGCAAGATATTGTGATCATGAAAATGTATGCTTTCTATGATAGAATCTTACTGGACTTCTCTGGAGTGCATAGCTCTCTGTCTCTGGACAAAAGATCACCCATGTGTATAAAAGTAAAACTTAAAAATGAAATGAAGTAATATATTAAGTAATTAACAAGTAAATAATCAAATTACAAGACAGAATAACCATCTTGAGGCTTGATAATACTGGATGAAAAGTTCCAGAGCCTAGGCTATAATTCCTGTATAGACTGAGCTGCTTTACAGGTAGTTTAGGCCACTTCTGGCTGTGATCTTCCTTCTGCAGGAGATTGCTGACAGATCAAGTCTTTATATAAATCCTCAGCAATCCTACATATTCCCTCTCAGCTCAACATAACTGGCAAAATATACACTTAGAAAATATTTTAATATATAAAATTGTGGGATGGAAAGGGAGAAAGGGTACAAGACTTCAGTGACTGATTACCCTGAGCTTGAACTTTTGGCATCATGACCATATTCCCAGGAAGCTGTGAATTTACCTTAGATGAGAAAGGGGCCTTTGATGATGTAAACTATAAACATTTATAGGGAATAATTTCTGTGTATTGATTAGATGCTCCTCTAACAAAATAACAAAATTCTCATTATGAAACTGAACACAAACACAATGGGGTCAGGCTGTGTCTACACAGAGAATAGTGATGCACAGATCTGGTCATAGTCAAGAACTTCAGGCCACGGAACCTAGAAAAAGTCAGGGGTAGAGTCTCCTCCAAAACCTCTGGAGGGATCCACAACTGCATACAACCTGAAAATGACTGACTGAAGCTCATTCCAGAGTTCTGACAGGTTGTGAGAGATTTTAACTAGTGCGTGACTCCTAGTGATTGGAAATTTCTACAACAACCTTTGGAAACAAATACAAATAGAGATCAGATGAAAGGCAAACTCTCAGGTTAAAGCTGCTTTTGTGTCATTTTATAGTCTGCATTCAGCTTTCCAATCCTAAATATAAAGGGATACAAATTTTTCATATGATAGAAAGAATCTGTGTGAAACCAAATAGTGAAAACATTGAACATGTGGCAATTATAAAATGAACACTGATGACTTTGAAAATGATTGTAGCTAATAATATCTTCTATAGTATCTTATCTATAAAATGTTTAAATGTACGTAAAGCAGAACATTGTCTGTTTGTGTGCATTCATAATTAAAAACTCATGTGTCACTGTAAATCATGGATATCCTTATTCTCCAGATCATAGAAAAGGTAGTGGTCATCAGAACACACAGATAATTTGCAAAGAATCTAATGATCACACATGCTGAAGGAAGACCTTTCAGACATTCAACATATCATTTCAATATGATAATTCAATCCAAGAGAAAAACACACAGCATACAAAATTGAAGGCTGGACATATCGAAGGGATGTGAATGTCACATCTTCCCACTACCTCTGCCAGAGCATGCTGACCTAGATTTCTAATCATAAAAGTCCACCCTCCCTTGCTTCTCAAGCTTACTCTGACACTCTTTGTTTCAAACTACAGATAGTTTTTGTGTTGAACCTTACTTCATTCTGGCCCTTTCCATCCCCTGATACAGGCATTCCCTGTCATATTCTGTTTTGTAAAACTTAAGCGTCATCCAATAGGAAATGAATGAACAACTTTGATAAGGAAAAATCTTCACTAAAATTCTGAAAGAATTTGTTCTGAGACATGGAGCCATGAAAGTATCTAGCAATTGCTCACCTAAGGAAAACATAGGTAATTTAGTTTTCTCACAGTATAATTAATGTTATATAGTTTTTGTTACATAGGGAAGCAATAATTACCATTTTGATGACTTTCCTAATAATTTGGGTTAAATTTACCTTGGAATACTTATTCCAACTGTGTTGGGATTTTTTCCTTGGTAGATCAATATAAACATTTATTCTAAATTTGTTCTTAAATACCAAATATGGGTACTGAGGGCCAAACTCAGTTCTCTGTTTAGGCAGCTACATCTCTTAATCATTAAATCAGTTATCTCTGATATCCAAGAAATCCATCTGAATGAGCAATGTGTTTCTTCTGTTTACTTTCATAGTGCTTAATGAATTACAGTCTTAAAATTTGCAGAAATGCCTCACATTCTTTCTATCAGATATATTTTCTATATAATTGAGGTCCCACAGCAGAGTCATGCAAAATTTGGCTGAGATTTCTACCTAGTATTGAAACAGAAGATGTGGTAACAGGTTCAGATAAGCCAAACACAGACCAATGAAGGCTCATGGGAAGTTGTATATTTGTGTTGGCTCAATTCTTTCTCTTTTCAGGGATTCTTCTGGGATTTTTCTTGCTAACATTAATGTGAAAAATAGTTTTGGTCTTCAGTAGTATGTTATGTAGATTGGAAGCAATGTTTGCTTGCCATGAGGTGAAGTCTCTCTGTCTAGGATTTGAAAAATGAATCTCAGTACAAGACACCTGACACCAGCCGAGATATCACATACCAGTGTTTACTAACATGTCCTGGACCATGCAGATTACAAAACCACCTGGATCCTGATTGGAATTAAAATTTCGATGGCAGTTTTTTCTGTGGCTAAGTATAGAGAGCCAAGTTAACTGAAAATTAGATTACAGTATTACCAATTTTCACATCGGCAATATCATAAAGGTGCTATTTAACCACATGATTTTATATATATATATATATATAAGTATATATATATATATATATATGGAATATATATACACACCATATAATGTGTAATATATTATACACATACTTATATAATATTACATATATTATAAAATTAAAAGGAAGAAATTTTAAGGTTAAAGTATTTCCCAGGATAAAAAAGTCTCTCAGAATATGGATAATAGGTTGAATTCTTTGATATTCCTTGAAGATCCTCTATGAGAAAGAGTCTCTAGAAGTCCTTTGTCCTGTGTCCATTCTCATGCAAGGTGAGAGGGAACAGAGAGCACAAACCTGAGATGAAGATATTTTGTTGCTTGGAAAGTTCCACTCCACTCCAGGAAATCTTTTGGCCCTCAGAGGAACCAACAATAGTAGCTGTCATTATTGTGGAATCCCTAGGGGCAATATGCAAAGCAGATTCAGTTTTAGTTGAAAGTATAGGGGTGGAAAACACATTCTGTTTCCATTCTTTCCACCAACTACATTGTTAGATGTGGTAAAATGTATTTTCCTTGGAATACATGGCATATAGTTTATAATGGGCCATACACTAGACCAGAAAGGCTGGTAGGATGATTGGGAAGTAATTTGGAACTGGGTATTTTCTTAGTATTTTAAAAATTGTATGTTTACTATTAATTTTTTTATACTATTCTGGTAATGTTTTCCATCTCTTCATATCTACAATGTTACAAAAACAAAAATAACCAAAAAAAAATTCCAATGCCCCAGAATTCTGGGATGGGTCTTTGTCATCAACATCAAAGTTCTTTTATTGTCAAGTTCCAGGGAAGTATCTTTTAGCTTTTCTGCCTTCTCAATTCTGTTTACCTTCCTGTGGTCATGGAGTTATCATTTTATTGTCACCACTATCTCTTCCTGTGATACTCTCATAGTCTCTCCTATAAGTCTTAAGATATATCGTTATCATATAGATAGGATATGAGGAGTATCCTATCTGCAATAATCATCCAAGGCAATCTCCTCATCTCAACATTATTTAGACAACCCTTTCTGCATAGTTGTTTTTCTCTGAGGAAATGTCTTCACAGATTCTTGAATTATGATGCTGGGTCGGCCAGCATTTCTGACAAAGTATGTATTCAATATTTAATAGGTAGTAAATCACTTGTGCTACTTGTTCTTATTTTAAGATTGGAGATTCACTCTCTCTTCTGAAAATAATGTTTTAATACACTAGAAACTATTTTCAGTGTTTGGAAATTAGTGAGAGAGTAACAAGGGCCCTACTACTAAGAAAGACATCACTTTTTTTTTCAGCCATGAGGCAGTGATGTTGAAATGATAAAATATCCCAAGATATTCTGTCTCTATCACTGAGGTGAAAATATAGTGATTGGATTTAGAGGCAAAAGAGACAAAATTTTCAAGAAGGACATTCTGTAGAGGTGGAAGATATTAGTGGAAGTGTTTCCAACATCTGACTGGGCCCTAGGTAAACAACTTTCCTTTTAAATGCAGTTCCAAGAAGCAAAGTTCTGAGTGTGCTCAGAGTTTAACTTCTCCATTTTGGTATCATGTGTACAGCCATTAATATTTTTTTATGTGGGTTTGCACACAGGTATCAAATGTTTGTTGTACCATGTGGTGAAATTTTATTTGTGCTGAAATGTGATTTTATCTGTATATTAATAAATAAATTTGTCTGGAGATCAGAGGTCAAAGTGAATCATAAACAGGAGTCAGGTGGTGGAAAAAAATTCCCTTAATCCAATGACATGGCAGGGAGATTTTCTGTGTAGTCAAGGACACAGCCAGTACCAACCATAGAGACCAGGATGTTTGTAGAGACAGGCAGTGATGAAGAAGTCATATGGTTGGGTTTAGAACCATGAGAACGCAGAACAGAAACATAATAAAAACATAAGTCTGACAGTAAGAAGCTCTCTCTCAGGGTAAGCTAAAGCTAGTTGTGGATCTTACTGTGATCTCTTTTGTTAATAACTCTGTATTTGGCTCTGAGATTCTTATTTAACAAGACTGTTTAGAAATTCATCTACATTTGTGCCCATGTGGCAAGAATTCATTAAAAAAAGCATTGGTGGCCTCACAGGCTAGAGTTTACAGGCCCCAGACCCAGCTGTGGCTATAAGCCATCTGGCTGCATAAGGCCAGAGCTGCACTCCACTGTAGCTACAAGCAGTCTCTCACAGCTGGAGAAAATTGCAGCCAGTTCAGCAACTCAAGCAACTCAGGCCCAAATTGGTTCAAGCCCGAGTATATGGCTGGACTTGAGCTTATAGATAGTAGGTGCTTCCTCTCTCTCTCTGTCCCTCTCTCTCTCTCTCTGTGTGCAACCATGTTAGGTAGCTGTTTTAAAATTCCCTCAGGATCTGGATCAGAGGTGAGTGCCTGGACTCACACCCAGAGAGGCCCTCACTAGGTCCCAAACTGGGCACCAGCCACTCAGGGGAAGACCTGCCCAACTTGACCACAAGTTCTGGCCATAGGGCAGGACCTCCAACCCCAAGGGAAGGTTCCCCTCTCCAAGACCCTCCAGAGGACACTACAACCTCCATGCCCTGCCCACACATCCACCTGCCAGAGACGCCAGCCACTTCCAGAGAATTAGAAACCACCCCCAGCATCCACCATGCCAAAGAACTCCTATCTGGACCAGAGGTATGTCCATGGGGTTATAGTCAGAGAGTCCCCTCCCTCTAGGTCCCACCACTGGGCACCATCCCAAGGAAGACCTGCCCAACTTGGCTCCAGTTTCTGGCCATTAGGCGGGCCCTGCAGGAAGGTTCCTCTTTTCCAAAACTTCAGGCAGACCCTGCAATCTCCACACCCTGCCCCCACACATATCTGTCTGAGACCCCAGCCACTTCCTGAGACTCAGAGACTAGCCCCCAGCTCCCATCTCAGCCTGGAGCTCCCAACTGGACAAGACATGGAGATCCCAGCCACTTCCTGAGACTCAAAGACCAGCCCCCAGCTCCCATCTGCCCCAGTACTCCCATTTGGACAAGAGCTTCCATCTTGCCCCAGAACTACCATGTAGAATGGAACCCCCAGCTCCCATCCCAACTCAGAGCTCCCATCCCACCCCAGAGCTCCCATCTGGACAAGAAACAGAGACCCCAGAGACTTCCTGAGACTCAGAGACAAGCCCCCAGCTCCCATCCTGTCAGCAATCCCATCTTGACCAGAGAGAGGCTCCCTAAATCTGTCAGCTCTGTCTAGACCAAGTGCACTGAAAAGACCAAGAACGAATCCACAAGAAGATGGGCAGACATCAAGGCAGAACTACATACAACAAAATAAAGAGCAATACAGCATTACCAGAACCTAGCCCTTCTCCAACAGCTAGACCTGAACATCACAGAATGGAAGAAGAAGAAGAAGAAGAAGAAGAAGAAGAAGAAGAAGAAGAAGAAGAAGAAGAAGAAAACAACCTTATAAGTAACATAAAAGAGGCTCTAGCCTTATATAGAAGAAATCAAAAAGTGGAGAAACAGACAAACAAAAAATGTGAAAAATGCTATAAAATCTAGAGGAAAGGACAAATAAAGCAGAAGAAAAGAATAAGTCCCTGAAAGAAAATCATGAAAAAGCAATGAAACAGATGAGGGAAATAGTCCAAGACCTGACAAGGGAAATAGAAAAAAAACTGAAGAAGACACAAGCAGAGGGAATGCTGGAGATAGAAAATCTGAGTAAATGAACAGGAACTTCAGATGCAAGTAAAACCAACAGAATGCAAGAGATGGAAGAGAGGATCTCTGGTATTGAAGATATGTAAGAAGAAATAGATTCATCAGTCAAAGGAAACATTAAGCCAAAAAAATCATGACCCAAAATGTCCAAAAAAATTGGAACAGCATAAAAAGACCAAACCTATGAATAATAGATATAGAGGAAGGAAAATAACACCAACTCAAAGGCACAGAAAATATATTTAACAAGATCATAGAAGAAAACTTTTCCAACTTAAAGAAGGAAATGCCTATGAAGATACAAGAAGCCTATAGAACACCAAACAGAGTATACCCCCACAAAAATTCCCCTCACCACATAATAATTAACAACTAAATGTACAGAATAAAGAAAGAATATTAAGAGCAGCAAAGGAAAAAGGCCAAGTGACTTATAAAGACAAACCCATCAGAATAACACCTGATTTCTCAATGGAGACTTTGAAAGCCAGAAGGACCTGGACAGATATAATGCAAACACAAAGAGACCATGGATGCCAGCCTAGACTAATATACCCAGCAAAACTTTCAATCATCATAGATGGAGTGAACAAGACATGCCAAGACAAAGCCAGATTTAAACAATACTTATCTACAAACCCAGCCCTACAGAAAGCACTAGAAGGAAAATTCCAACCTAAGGAAGTCAGATACACCCTCGAAAACACAGGCAATAGATAACACAACAGCAGTAAACCCCAAAGAAGAGAAATACACACACACACACTACCACCAAAAAATAAAATAACAGGAATGAGCAAACACTGGTCATTAATATCCCTTAATATCATTGGACTTAATTCACCTATAAAAAGATGCAGACTAACAGAGTGGATACAAAAACAGGACCTATCTTTCTGCTGCATACAAAAAACACACCTCAAATTCAAAGATAGACAATACATAAGAATAAAAGACTGGTAAAAGACTTTTCAATCAAATGATCATAAGAAGCAAGCTGGTGTAGCCATCCTAATATCCAGCAAAATAGACTTCAATCTAAAATCCATCAAAAGAGATCATGAAGGACATGACATACTCATTGCAGGAAAGATGCACCAAGATGAAGTTTCAATTTGGAACCTGTATGCCCAAACACAAGGGCACCTACATAAGGTAAAGAAACATTACTAAACTCAAATCACATATAAAACCCCACACATTAATAGTGGGAGACATCAATATTCTATTTTCACCTCTGGACAGATCTGCCAAATTGAAACTTAACAGACAAATAAAGGACTTAACTGATGTTATGACTCAAATGGACTTAATTGATATCTACAGAACATTCTACCCAAACAAAAAAGAATATACCTTCTTCTCAGCACCCCATGGAACCTTCTCTAAAATCGACCACATACTTGGCCAAAAAGCAAATATCTACAGATACAAGACAATTGCAATAAGCTCCTGTGTGTGTTCTATCAGACCACCATGGTTTAATGTTAGATTTCAACAACAACAAAACTACCGAAAACCTATAATCTCATGGAAACTGAATAATGCTCAGCTGAATCACCAATGGGTTAAGGAAGAAATAAAGAAAGAAATTAAAGACTTCCTAGAGATAAATTAAAATTAATACATGACATACCCAAACTTATGGGACACTATGAAAGCAGTGCTAAGAGAGAAATTCATAGTTCTAAATGCCCATAAAGAAGTTGGAGAAATCTCAAATTAAATGGAGAGATACTCAAAGCAATACCACTAAAATCAGGAACAAGGCAAGGCTGTTCCCTATCCCCATACTTATTCAATATAGTACTTAGAGTTCTAGCCAGAGCTATAAGACAACATAAGGAAATTAAGGTGATACAAGTTGAAAAGGAAGAAGTCAAGTTTCTTTATTTGCAGAGGACATGATAGTCATACATGAGTGACTCCAAAAATTCAACCAAGGAACTGATACAGTTTATAAACACCTTCAGCAACATAGCAGGATACAAGATCAACTCAAAAATATCAGTAGCCCTGCTATATACATTAGACAAACAGGCTGTCAAGGAAATCAGTGATACATCACCTTTTACAATAGCAACAAATGATATAAAATACTTTGGGGTTACTCTAACTAAGCAAGTGAAGGACCTATATAACAAGAACTTTAAGTCCCTGAAAACAGAAATTGAAGAAGATGTAAGAAAATGGAAAGATCTCCCATGCTCATGGATAGACAGGATTCACATAGTAAAAATGCTGAACTTACCAAAAGCAATCTATAGATTCAGTAGATTACCAACACAATTCTTCACAGACCTGGAAAGCATAACATTCAACTTCATATGGAAAAACAAAAAACCCAGGATAGCCAAAAGAATCCTGTACAATAAAACAACTTCTGGAGGCATCACAATCTCCAACCTCAAGCTCTACTATAGAGCTACAATAATAATGACATCTTGGTACTGGCATAGAAACCGACATGTGGACCAATGGAATCAAACTGAAGAACCAGACATTAACCTACACACCTATGAACAAATAATTTTTTGACAAAGAGCCCAAAGATGTACAATGGAACAAAGAAAGCATCTTCAACAAATGGTGCTGGCATAACTGAATGCCAATGTGTAGAAGGCTGCAAATAGAACCATATCTGTCACCATGCACAAAACTTAAGTCCAAGTGGATCAAAGATCTCAACATAAATCCAGTTCCTCTGAACCTAATAGAGGAGAATGTAGGAAGTAGTCTTGGATACATTGGCACCAGAGATCACTTTCTAAATATAACACCAGTAGCACAGACACTGAGAGAAACAATAAATCAATGGGACTTATAGAAACTGAGATGCTTTTGTAGAGCAAAGGACATGGACAACAAGACAAAGTGACAGCCTAAAAAATGGGAAAAGGTCTTCAACAACCCCACATCTGACAGAAGGCTAATATCCATAATATATAAAGAACTCAAGAAATTAGACATCAAAATGCCCAACAGTCCAATTAAGAATTGGCCTTTAGAACTAAACAGAGAATTCTCCACAGAGGAAGTTCAAATGGCTGCAAGACATTTAAGGAAGTGCTCGACATCCCTAATTATATGGGAAATGCCAATGAAAATGACTCTGAAATATCACCTTACACCTCTGAGAATGGCTAAGATCAAAAACACAGAAGACAGCTTATGCTGGAGAGGATGTGGAGCAAGGGGAACTCTCCTCCTCTGTTGGTGGGAAAGCAAGCTTGTACAGCCATTTTGGAAATCTATATGGTGCTTCCTTAGAAAATTGGGAATCTAGCTCCCCCAAGAGCCAGCTTTACCCCTCTTGGGCATATACCCAAGGAATGCTCAATCATACCACAAGGGCACTTGCTGAGCTCTGTTCATATCAGCATTGATTGTAATAGCCAGAACCTGCAATCAACCTAGATGCACTTCAACTGATGAATGGATAAAGAATATATGGTACATATACACAATGGAGTACTATTCATCAGAGAAAAAACAATGACACCATGAGATTTGCAGGCAAATGGATGGATCTAGAAAAAAATATCATCCTGAGTGAGATAATCCAGATACAGAAACACAAACATGGTCTGTACTCACTCATAGTAGGATACTATATGTAAAACAAAAATGATTTGCCTTCTACCCAACTCCAGGGAGGTATATGCTCAAGGGTGGTATAGCTGGGGCTTGGGGGAGGCTACCTAAAAAACAGGACCCTAAGAAAGACACAGGGATGGCCCAATGACAGAGAAATGGATGAGATCTACACGAACAACCTGGGCGAGAGTGGGAGTAATGAAGGGCAAGGTTCAAGAGAAAGAGAGCAGACTTGGTAAGTCAATTAAAATATCAGAGAAACTACTTAAAGGAGAAAAAAAATGTCCTCATTAAAAACAATGGGAAATATCTTTATAATGGCTTTCCATTGGTCTTTGTTAAATAAATCATTCAGCAGTCTGAAAATGAAACAATTACATGAGAGGATTAATGCTGATACGATTTATGTAACACAACTATGCATATCATTTGTTTGCTTCTTCTTATTTTATAACTTAAAAAAGATAGTCAATTAAAGTGCCAGCATAAAAGGTATAGAAAACCCTCTTCAAATGAATTATATAGAAATTCAGATGCCTTTAATCCCAGCACATGGAAGGCAGATGCAGGAGGATCTCTGTGAGTTCGAGGACAGCCTGGGCTACAGACTGAGTTCCAGGAAAAAGGCACAAAGCTACACAGAGAAACCCAGTCTTGAAAAACAAAAAAACAAAAAAACAAAAAAACAAAAAAAAGAAACTTCTTCCTATCCATTGACATGATCCAAGAATTTACACCCTACCTGAAGACCATGTTGTCAACAAGACTTATGCTCAATAAACTGTAGACTCTTGTTTGTGAAGGCACTTTCTTTCCATTATCAGTTTTTCTGAATACTAGTCCCATAGGGTTTAGAAAGTTTAACATTTATTATTTTTATTCTTTGTGTACTGGTGTTTTGGCAGCATATTTGTTTGTAAACAATATGAATACAATGCCTTAGAAGCTACAGGAAATTGAGGTCTAAGATACCCTGGGACTGGAGTTATTAAGAATTGCTAATAGTGGCATGTGTGCTGGGAATCAAACCTAGGTCCTGTGGAAGAGCAGCTAGTGTTCCTAATCACTAAGCTATCTGGCCAAATGGTCTCCTCAGAATTTTAAAGCAATAATTAGACAAAAATTTTGTTTCTAAGGCAACTCCAAATTTGTGTGTGTGTGTGTGTGTGTGTGTGTGTGTGTGTGTGTGTGTGCTGTGAATGATTGGGTATTGACACCACTGTTGCATGAATCTCAGCTGTTGCCATAACTCTGCTACTTTGGAAAAGTATTCTTTTCATATGAGTCATAAGATGCATTCCCTTGTTTTAATGTTGAGCCTGGGGAAGGGGACACAGAACAGTTTGTCTAAATAAAAACAGATCTGCGTATAGAAACCTGACATTGTCCTCTAACTCCAGGCAAAGAGGAACACTTACAGTAGCTAGAAACAGCAGCAATAGCAATCAAGGCAGCCTGGGCTCTCACTTCTGCTTCCCTGATGGTTTGTGTCATGGATTGAATCACTGTGGGAGGGGTACCAGAAGTGTATTGGCAGTAATAAGTCGCAATATCTTCAGCCTGCAGGCTGCTGATTTTGAGAGAATACTGCGTGCCAGATCCACTGCCACTGAACCTTGATGGGACCCCATTTGCCAAGTATTTTGCACCATAGATCAGGAGCTTCGGAGAATTCCCTGGTTTCTGCTGATACCATGCTAAGTTACTATAAATGTCCTGACTTGCCTGGCATGTCATGGTGACACTTTCTCCCACAGATGCAGACAAGGAAGCTGGAGACTGGGTCATCTGAACATCACATTTGGCTCCTGAGATTGGAAAATTGAAAACAAATTTCCATGGAATTAATTCTGTTATAAGAGGACATTCCTAGAGACCAGCTAGCACTGACCACACTCAGTTGTATACATTTGCAATGTTGTCTTCCTTACCTGTGAGCCAGAGAAGCAGTAACCCCAGGAGCAGAGTGGGGACCCTCATGTCTGTGCTGTGACCTGTCTGAGACTGACTCCAGAGTAGGGTGTGACCTGAATATGAAGAAGTTCTCAGAGCAGTGGGCTGTGCTCTGGGCACATGCAAATCAGCAAAGGCTGGGCACAGCTGCAGGGGTGGTCAGGTCAGTTATTCATTAAAGGCTTGTGGTTCTCTTATGTCTCAGACAAAAAAAGAAGTACAGTTTAATCTGTAGGGAATGTACTTCTCTTGGGAGACGAAAGATCAGTTCCAGTCTATGAATTGCACTATATTTTCTTTTCAATTATTTTCAAAATAGGATTTCTTGTTTCATTTCCCTCACTGGCAGGGACTGTGACATATGGCACAGTTCTAAACAGTAGACAAATTATTACATGGTCCTTTCATAGTTTTATATATATGTTATTGATGTGGTGCAGCTTTATCATTTTTGTTTCCTGGTTATATGTGAGATTGAATTTTAATTATAACATTTCTCTTTTATCTTTTCTCCCTCTAAAACCCCCCAAATACCTGTTCCTTCCCTCTTGAAATTAATGAATTCTTTTTGTTTTCAATAATTGTTATTGCGCGCACACACACACACACACACACACACACACACACACACACACACTTGTATGTGTGTGTGTGTGTGTGTGTGTGCGTGCATGTTTGTGCAAAAATAACATTTTTGGATCTGTATAATGTTATATGTCCATTAGGCCATGGACAACCAATTGGTGCGCTATTCCCCATGGAGGAGCACGTCTTCTGCCATGAGCTTTGTTCAGTTGTCTGTAGTTTTTTTGTGAAGAACTGAGGCCTCATGAAGATTTCCCATCCAGTATGGCAGGTTCATTGTTTTCCTCCTTGTTCAGCTCACATTTGTGCAGACATATTGTTGAGATTTTACATATATAGCTTTCGATGTGGACCCTTTATTTAATGTTGGTAAATAAAAAGCAGGTAAGTTCTGGTGTCTATAATTTGCCATATTCCCATTGAATGTCCCTCACATAACCTAGTCATTTGTGACTGTTTATTGTTTTGTTTTTTTCCATGATTTTTCTTTGTGATAGAGAAAGCATATGTGCCTCCCTTAATCAGACATTTGCTGGAAGGTCTCTTGGAACCTCTGAGCATGATCTCTGCTATTTGAAGGTCTTGTGCATAATGTCTGTTCAGCTTAGTGTCCCCTTCTGGAGAGGCTGGTCCCAGGCAGATGCCCTAGTTGTTGGTTTAGTCACTGTTAGTCCCTGTGTAGCCAGGTTCGTCAATTGTGTGGGTTTTCTTGTGGTGCCCTTGACATCACAAGGTCCTACCATACTTCCCCATCCCCATCCTCAGGGTTCCTCAAGCTCCACCTAATGTTTGGCTATGGGTCTTTGCATCTGTTTACATCAGTTGCCAGGTGAAGCGTCTCTAATGACAGTTGGGCTAGGCACCAATCTATGAGTATAGCAGAATATAATTAGGAATTATCAAATGAACTTTTTACTTAAGATATTTCAAACACACATGATATTACTCAGGGTATCCTCATTGTGAAACATATTTGTAAATAGAAACAGAATGTGTTTGTAGGAATTGATACAATTTCCACATTTTGCACTTTTGTTTAATATGTTCTTATCAATGTTTATTTCTTTATAGAAAAAAATGGGATGTGTGTTTTGTGTTTACATGAGTATCTGCCTATATTTGCACAATTATCTCTTTTTCTCTGATCAGGCAGAATGAGGAACATCCCTGGCTTTGGCTTTCCACACCGTTTTTCCCCCAAGTAGACTAGCATTTACACTGATCATCATCCTTGCAGTTTTTCTTCTGGGTTCCACCTTGGTCTATTACCGATTTCTCCAGCAGATTTCAATACTAACACACATTTATCTAGTCAAGGACACCAGCCTTGGTGCTGAAAACCACTGTAAAATATAAATAAGCGAAAGGGGATCTCAAGTTTTTGATCAATTTAGCAATCCATTAATGTCTCCACAAATTTGGTCATTTCTTGAGGCTTTTCTAAGCACATTTCATTGACACATCACATGAAGCTGGTGACCCTAAAAATGCACTCTCTTCAGAGATGAAAAAGGCTTCTTCCAGATGCTCACTCCTGTTAATAACAACTGTGGCTCAGGTAGATCAGAAGCCCAAGCTCCTCCTAAAATCAGCATGAGACAGACTGTTAGATTTATTACAGCTGCTACATAAACAGTATTTATGTTTCTTTATTTTTCATAAAAGAGGGTTTATCAGCATGTAACTTCTGTGGAAATATCCCTGAAAATGCATGAGTTCCAGACTAAGCATTGGTTCATTAGTATTCCCAGGGCTTTGTGGAATCAGGAAGAGTTGATGAGACTGATATGAATGAACAAAGAATTAGTTGAGCACTATCAAAACAGGTATTATAACTAGGGCAAGCAAGTAGGCAAATATGGGGCATAAGGAGATACATATATATTTATGAAATCCTTATGTATATTACAATCATCTTTCCTGAGCTTTATCATGGAAAATTTAAATTCCACATATTGCTTATTGCATGGTAGAACCTCTCATCCATGGAGATCAAATTAAGCCTACCTATGAGGAAAGAAGTAACTAATACTCTGGACTAGTAGTGTGTAACACCAAAGAGAGAAAGAAAACAAAATAAAAAACAAAAAACAAACAAAAAACCCAAAACACTGGAACTTAAATACTACAAGAGTGCATTTGTTTATAAGCTGAGTGCATCCTTGTCTACACCCTGCTGTTTGTGTATTTGTTCCCCAGAAGTAACAGATGGTTCAGACTTGCTTTTAAGAAAAGGAAATTAGAAAATAGAAGCTTGTGGTCATAGGAAGAGACCAGGCACCAAGATGGGTTTGCTGTCAACTTGCTGCTACTCGGTGTACTAGGTGAGGAAGAGGGAAGGCTCCAAGCTCAAAATGAGCATCCTTTTACTCATGATTGTTTTAGTTTAAAAGGTCAGATGGTGGTGTTTCACCTTTAATCCCAGCAATCAGAAGCTAGAGCAAGGGGGATCTCTGTGAGTTTGAAGACAGCCTGGTATACAGAGTGAGATCCAGACAGGAATCAAAACTACATGGAGAAACCCTTTATAGAAAAACAAACAAAAGCTACACTTTTCTTTTTTTCCTCCCTCCCTCGCTCCCTCCTTTTCCTTCCTTCCTTCCTTTCTTCCTTCCTTCCTTCCTTCCTTTTTTCCTTCCTTCCCTCCTTTCTTAATTATTTCCTTCCTTTTTTGCTTTTCCTCCTCGTCCACTTCTTTGTCATCATACATTTCTTTTTACATAGTGTGTAGTATAAAGATATACTGGAATCTTACTTTCTACTAACTTCTGTTCCATTTCATCTTACTCTTCTTTGTATCAAATGGAGAAATAATTCTCTCCCAGTCTCCAACACCCCTTTCTGTTTTGAAAAGAGAGAGGGTAACTATCATCTGCAGGGCCAGCTCAATTGGCATCCCAGCTAAATTTCTCTAGCACCAACAGAAGCCAAGAGCCACTACCAAGCTACTTATTTATGGCACATCCAACCAGGCTTGTAGAATCCCGACATGCTTCAGTGACATGAGTCTGGGACCTCTTACACCCTCACAATCAGCAGAATGGAGGAGCCTTAACATGCCTCCTGTTACTAATGACAACAGAAATGCGGTATCACATAGGTCTACAAAACAGAATAAAACCCCTTTCAGCTTCTCAGGACACAGATGCTTCTACCTCAGAAGATGAAATGTGGTTAAGAGTTTGACTTACTGGTAACAGATTCTCTCAATATTTCTGCAATAGATGCAGGGCAGTTTTACTGATGGGCCTTAAGCAGCCCCTTCCTGTAAGAAAATAAAAGGAAATGTGCAGATGAAGACATTGGGATAAGACAACCAGATGCCCCATCTTTGTGGCATCCTATGCAAAGGAGTGACTGAGAACTGCGATTCAGATTTCCTAAACGGCGAACTGGTCTTGCGGAGAGCATCAGTGGGCTTTTGAGAAAATATGCAGCACATTAAGGAATTCATATTTTTATAAATATTTCAAGTTCAATGAGGAACAACAGCTCTAACCAAAAATAAGCCTTCATCAGTGATGATCTCTGTCTTCATCTGTAATAAGTAAACAATGAATGCAGAGTTGTCTGTCTTTCTTCTTGAGGTGGCAAATATTGATGATAGTGTCTTTCTACATATTTTTAGAATGTGCAGCGCTATGGATATAGGTATGTCTAACAAACAAGCACTAATGCAACAAAATTGTAAAACTTTCAGTTTACAGCAGATTCTTCATTCTAATTCCTGAAGTATAAATTGAGAATATTGGGCAAGAGCTGTTTCTTACCACTACATTGGAAACAGTTATAAAATCACGTCTCATACAGGCCTGCAAATATTCTCAAAAGGCCAGTGGCGTCCTCTCTAGGGTCAAAACCCAGTTCAAGAAATCTAAATCACATTTCTATAATATTTGTTTGCACAGAGTGCCAAAGAGATGAGGTCATTTGTTGTCCTGTCACACTATCTCCATTTACATATTTTCCTCTTCTTTACCAGAAGAAGTGGCTTAAGGCTCTTGAGTGATATTTGACTGTGATTCCAATGCAGAAATATTTGGAGATATTTGTCACAACTCAGTCAAAATCTTGACCATATGTTATCTTCTAAGAAGGAAGCAGTGGTATCTGAGAAGGACAAAGTCCTTTTCGTTCTTCTTTATAGATCTGTGTGAATGGGACACTGTTCTTCTGCTGACAGTAGTAAGTGGCAGCATCTTTAGCCTTCTTGTCACTGATTGTGAAAGAGTAAGAGGTCCCAGACCCACTGCCATTCAAGCAAGCTGGGACTCCAGAAGCCAAGTTGGAGGTTCCATAAACCAGTAGCATAGGGGAGGCTCATGACTTCTGCTTGTACCAGTGGAAGTAATTGGAATTGCACTTGGACTGGCACTACAGGTTATTGAGAGAAATTCTCCCCTCCTGATGTTGTCATGGAAGCTGGTGACAGAGTGAGAATATTCTCACAATCTGATAATATGTAGAGAAGGATGAAAATAGACATTAGTAGAAAACAGGAATCCAGAAACCTTCACTTTACACGTAGATGAGACACAGGATTAATGAAAGTAAAGAATGAGACAAGGAAGGAAGGAAGGAAGGAAGGAAGGAAGGAAGGAAGGAAGGAAGGAAGGAAGGAAGGAACATAAGAAGGATGGAAAATATTTCATTTTAACTAAAACTTCCATGATAGGAATGATGTTATATTCAAGATGGAGATCCTCTTCTTTCTCACCTACTACACTCAGTAGCAGCAAGTTGACCATTTACATGAGGAAACCTATTGTTTTGTTTGGTCTCTGTCTACATTCTTCTCTTGTCTAAGTTAGTTCTCTTAAAAGCAAGTCTGAGGCATCTGTAGTTTCTGAGGAGTAGGTATGCAAACAACAGGGTGTAGGCTAGGACAGTCGTGGCTCATCCACATTTGTCCTTTCACTTACTTGTAGTATTTAAGTTGATAAAGACAAAAGCTCTCAGCATTTTGGTTTTTTATGTTTTCTTTGGTTTGTTTTGTTTCTCTACATTGTCCAATATCCCTAGTCCATTATATTCTTCACATATTTCTCATTGCTAAGGTTAGTTTGACCTATATAGAATGCTAAGTGATGATCTTCAGTATATGGGATTTATTTTTTCCATGTTAAAGCTCGACTGAGGATGATTCAAATGTACATTGGAAAATCTGAACGCCCATATGTGCATCTGCCTCCTACTTTAACTGGCAGCTGCTCACCTAATGCTTCGCTCATCTATCCTAGTCTAATCAAATGGCCCTCAGCTCACTATTCCCTGGCAAGGGCACTGTGCCACTGTGTTTTCAGGAAATCATGTATTTTCAGGAGTTTTTCCACTGAAGAAAGCATGAATTGATTTTTGTAGCAGCTATTATGAATCCAAAACTCTCTTTCCTATTTCTTCTAAGACCTTTAGTCTTTGATCCTCCCTAGCCAGAGTAGTTGTAAACAAGATTGGCATTCTGGGAAACCATGTATTAGAACGAAATTATTACTTTGTTTGGAGCCTGTTCCCCCAGGTTTTTAGTATTATAAGATTCTAATTTTATAACTTTAATTTGTTAATAATTTTTCTCATAATTTCTGTTTGGCATTTTGTTTGTTTCTACAGAAAATGACTGTCCTTTCTTTTTCTGGCCACACTGTTCTCCCATTCTCAGGAATGTTGTTCCACCTTATACCTTGATGTGTAAAAATATCTTTTGAGGCTGGGCAATGGAGGCATATGCCTTTAATCCCAGCACTCAGGAGGCAGAGCCAGGTGGATCTCTGTGAGTTCGAGGCCAGCCTGGTCTACAGAGCAAGATCCAGGAAAGACACAAAGCTACACAGAGAAACCCTGTCTCCAAAAACCAAAAAAATCTTTTGTTCTCAGTCAACTGCTCTGGAGAGCCAGCAAGCCTCAAGACCAGCCTAGAGAGAAGAGAAGAAGACAGAGTTCCATAGCAGGTAAGCAGATTTCATGAGAGTGATCTCTGACTAGAGAGTAGTGTACATGGAGAATGAGGAAACAGAGGATGCAGATGAGGCTGTTAGCATAGGAGTACAATCATTATCGGGACTATGAGCTAGGGAACTAGATGGAACTGAACCTATAGATATAGGACTTCATCCCAGAGAAATAAAGTAGATGGATATAGAGCTTCGTGTATCTCCTGTTATTTCTGCCCTGAATGCCTGACAGAGCAATAACTGTATTGATAGAATTTTGTCTTAGAGGAATAAAGTTAACAGACATAAAAAAAAATTCTGTTTTTTTTTTTTGTTGTTGTTGTTATGTTTTTTTTGTCTTTGTTTTTTTTTTTGTGTGTGTGTGAAGGGTTAATGAATGCACAGGGTACTTCTGTGTGTGGATGTTTGTATTTGTGTGTTTATTTCAACTTTGTATAAATTTCAACTGTTACCTTATCTGCAACCACAAAAAAGTTAATATTTCCTGTGAGTCAAGAGACCTATTTTCCTGAATACAATGCTAGTGCTCAGGAAGAGGACAGACATTTAGGAAAATAACAAATTTATCTTGTCTCTACACAAAAACATCATATTGAACTTTAAATACTGGTGAAAAGAGAAACCCACTCAGAAGTTGAGGATATCAGAAGGGCAATCTGGGCTCTCACTTCTCCTTCCTTGGGTGCTTTATGTTATGACTTGAATCACTGTGGGTTGGGTACTCCTATACTGTTGACAGTAATAATCTGCCACATCTTCAGGCTGCAGGCTGCTGGTCTTGAGAGAAAACTGTGAGCCAGATTGACTGCCACTGAACCTTGACCCACACCACTTGCCAAACTATCTC
The DNA here is from genome assembly GCF_903995425.1 of Onychomys torridus. Classification (NCBI taxonomy): domain Eukaryota; kingdom Metazoa; phylum Chordata; class Mammalia; order Rodentia; family Cricetidae; genus Onychomys; species Onychomys torridus. The sequence continues at coordinate 116,409 of NW_023414008.1, read as the reverse complement.
CAGCATAGATCAGTTGCTCTAGGAGGTTTTCCTGGTTTCTGCTGATGCCATGCTAAATACCAGCCAATGTCCTGACTTGCCAGGCATGTGATGGTGACATTTTCTTCCAGAGATGCAGATAGAGAGGTTGGAGACTGGGTCATCTGGATGTCACATCTGGCACCTGAGATTGGAAAATTGAAAACAAATTAATTCTGTTAGAAGAGGACTTTTCCAGAGAACGGGCAGCACTGAGCACAGTCAGGTAAAAAAATTTCCAATGGTGTCTTCCTTACCTATAATCCAGAGCAGCAGCAATCCCAAGAGCTGAGTGGGGTCCATCTTGTCTGTGCTGTGACCTGTGTGAGGCTGACACAAGCACAGGGTTTGACCTCACTATGAAGACCTCAGGGCAGTGGGATCTGAGCATATGCAAATCAACAGTGGCTGAGCACAGCCATAGGACCAGTCAAGTGACACATTATAGGCCTGTGGTGCTCCTCTGTCTCAGATCAGACAGGCAGTATAGGTTTATTTGCAGGAATGTGCTCCTCTTTGAACTAGAAAAACAGCATTTGTCCATGAGTTCCACGTTATTTTGATTTCGGTCATTTTCAATGAAGAATCCTCATATTATGTTTTCCTCCATGGCAGGCCCTGTCAGATGTGGTACCATTCTAGAAAGCATACAATTGATTATATGAATTTTTGTAGGTAGATGCAGATGTTATTGAGGCCGTGCAATTCTCCCCCCTACATTTATTTGTTAGATTGTAATTTCATTCCAATGTTTCTCTCCTTTTCTCTTTCTTAAACCCCTGAACTATCCCTCCCCAATTGTCCTCAAATTTCTGGCCTATTCTTCCATTGATAGTGCATGAATGTATGTGTTTTTTGATACATACATATTTCTATACAAAAACTATTGATTCCATATAATGTGTTCCTTGTATGTATGTCTTTAGGGATGACCATTTGACACTGGACTATCAGTGTGCTCTTCTGAGTACCTCTACTATTCCCAGCTTCTCTTAGTTGTCTTAGTATTTTGGGTAGACCTGAGGCTTTATGGTCTTTCCCCTGACCTGTTCACATGTGTTTTTGTGTGCACATTATTCAGGTGCCATTTGTTGAGTAATGTTGGTGAGCCTTTACAGGTAGAGACTCTGATGTTCCTAGGAGAGGCAATTTTACAGTAATCTCCCTGAATCTGTGGCTCTCATAATCTTTCCACTACCTTTCCAAAATATTCCCCGAGCCTTGGATTCCCAGGAATCCAAAGTTTTTTTGTTTTTTTTTTTTTTATATTTGGCAATATTGAGCAAGGCAAGCCAATATAAGCCCTTTCATAATTCTATAATAAATTGTAGATAGTGTATTGAAACTTATTATATTGGACAAAATGAGGGGTTTATTCAGCCATAACCTGGATTCCTAAGTTTTGCTGCTGTTTCAGCTGTTACAGCTCAGGGTCAAGCAAAAACACTGGCATGACAATCCACAGTGCAGAAGAAGTTAACTATTAAAATCTGAAAGAAGGCTTGTATTGAGTATGCAATGCCTTAAGGTAAAAATTTAAATATGATCCAGCTGAATTATTGTATGTAGGGACATAAAAGGGGACTTCTGTCTGTGAGCGTATGTGTGTATTTGTGTATCTATAATCTCTAAAATTTAAAGTGTTCATTATATACAATATTCTCAAGCTAGATATTAGGTAGTAGAATGAATGAAGACTCATTGCAATAATATGAAAATTTTAGGTTTATTACATTAAGGCTTGTTTGTTAGTCACACCTATTTCCACGATGCTGCACACTCCACAAATAGTTAGAAAGATGCTATCATCAGTATTTCCCAACTCATGAAGAGATGATAGAGAATTATGAGTTCAATGTTTAGGTCTTCCACCTTGAGACCAAGCCTTAAGCCATTCTCTGATGAAGGACTCTCTGGGGGTAGCTGGTGGTTACTGCTACATTGTAAGTAGTTATAAAAATATGACTTGTACAGCACTGCAAATATTCTTAAAAGCCCAGTGACATCCTCTCAAGAGTCAATTCCCAGTACAGGAAATCTAAATCACAACTCTAAAATAATTCTCTTCACAGATTGCCAAAAAGTTGGGGTTTCTGGTTGTCTTATCACACTATCTCCATTAATATAGTATCCTCTTCTTTGCTTAAGGCCCTTGAGTGAAATTTGACCCTACTTCCATTGCAGAAATATTGGGAGATTTTTGTCACAACGCAGTCAAAATCTTGACCATATGTTATCTTCTAAGGGTGAAGCAGTGGTGTCTGAAAAGGACAAAGCAGTTTTAGTTCTTCATTGTAGAACTGTGAGAATGGGACACTGCTCTTCTCCTGACAGTAGTAAGTGGCCCCATCCTTCAGCCACCATGCTGCTGATTGTGAGAGAGTTTGATGTCCCAGACCCACTGCCAATCAAGCAAGCTGGGACTCAGAAGCCTGGTTGTTGGAGGTTCCATAAACCAGTAGCATAGGGGAGGCTCCTGGCTTCTTCTGGTTCCAGTGGAAGTAATTGGAACTTGCACTTGAGCTGTCACTGCAGGTGATAATGAGCTTCACTCCTCCTGATGTGGTCATGGAAGCTGGTGACAGAGTGAGAATATTCTCACCATCTGATACTGTGGAGAGAAAGATGAAAATAGATAGACATTACTAGGAAACAGGATTCCAGAATATCTTTATTTTATGCATTATGCAAAAGCCAACAATGACAACAAAGAAGAATTAGAGAAGGCAGAGAATAAAAGGAAGCAAGGAAGGAAGGAAGGAAAGAAGGAAGGTGGGTAGCAAGGATGGAAGGAAGAAAAGAAAGAAGGAAAGAAGGAACTTAGGAAGGAAGGAAAATATTTCCTTTTAAACTATAACTTCTATGATGGAAAGGATGCCATGTTTGAGTTGGAGACACCCTTCTTTCTCACCCACTTCACTGAGTGGCAGCAAGTTGACTGTTTTTACCAGGAAACCCATTGTGTTGTCTGGTCTCTGTCTACAAACTTCTCTTGTCTAAGTTAGTTATCTTAAAAGCAAGTCTGAGACATCTGTGGTTTCTGAGGAGTTGATATGCAAACAGCAGGGTGTATGCTAGGACAGTCTTGGCTTATCCACATGTGTCCTTTCTTTTACTTGTAGTATTTAAGTTGATAAATACCAAAGCTCTCAGCATTTTTGTGTTTTTTTTAATACACTCCACATGCTATCCACAGACACCGCCTCTTCCCTCCTCTCATCCCCTAGCCCTCTTTTTTAAGCCAACCAGCATCCCCACATCCCACAAATCAAGGTCTCCCATGGGGAGTCAGCAGAACCCATGACACTGAGCCTAGGCAGGTCCAAGCCCCTTCCCACTATACCAAGGCTGTGCAAGGTATCCCACCACAGGCACTGGATTTGAGTAGTCTGCCCATAGACCAGGCACAGATCCCATACCCCTGCCTGGGTGCCCCCCAAACAGTTCAAGACAAACAACCATCTTCTGTATCCAGAGGGACTAGTCCAGTTCCATGGGGGCTCCACAGCCACCATTCCACAGTTCATGGGCTTCCTCTAGTATATACAGACATCTCTGCAGTCCTCCCATCATGCTCTTGACACCCCTTTCCTAAAGTATCTCTCCTCTCTATCATCAATTGTATTCCCAGAGCTAAGGCTGGTATCTGGCTGTGGATGTCTGTATCTGCCTCCATGAGTCACTGGACAAAGGCTCTATGATGACAGCTGGTTTTTGCTAGGCTGGTCACCAGAGTAGTCCAGTCCTGGCACCCTCTGGACCACTGCCAGCAAATCAAGGTGGGGGTGAGCCTTGTGGATTCCTGAGAGCCTCCCCAGCACCCTGCCTCTTCCTATTCCCATGATGTCCTCATCTATCATGGTATCTTCTTCCCTGTCCTCCCACTCTGTCCCTGTTCCAGCTTGACACAAGGAACACATCAAAAAAATTATTCACCATGACCCAGTAGGATTCATCCCCAGGGAAGCATGTTGGTTTTATTATTTGTTTTTCTTTTCTTTTGTTTTGTTTTCTCTGCAATGCCCTATACCCCTAGTCCATTGTATTCTTCACATGTTTTCTCATAGCTAGGGTTATTTTGACCTAGCTAGAATGATAAGTGTTGTTTTTCAGTGTGTGGGATTTATTTTTTTCCACGATAAAGCTCAACTGAGCATGACTCAAATGAACATTGGGAAATCTGAGGTTCTGAATCTGCATCTGCCTCATATTTTTCCTGGCTGCTGCTCACCTAAGGTTTTGCTCATCTATCCTAGTCTAATCAAATGGCCCTGAGCTCACAATCTCTGGGTGGCCACTGTGCCAGTGTGTGATCAGAAAATCATGTATTTTCAGGAGTATTTTGACTGAAGAAAGCATGTATTGATTTTTGTAGCAGCTATCATTAATCCAAAACCCTATTTCCTGCTGCTTTTAAGAAGACCATGATCTCTGATTCTCCTTGTAAAAAGGATTAGTATTCTGGGACAAGCTATTCAGGGTCACCAGCTTCAGAGGATGTGCCAATGAAGTGTGCTTGGACCAATATCACACAAGGGCTCAACAGCCTGGAGACATTGTGGATGCTAAGTGAATCAAGAGCCTAGAAACCTCTTTAGTTCAATGTGTTACCATGGCTGTCAGCACTAAGGCTGGAGAAGTTGACTAGATAATGTGTTACTATTGCCCTCTGCTGGAGAGATGGGAAATAGGACAAGTCAGAGCCTAGAGGAAAAATTACAAGGTTAATAATCAGTGAAAATCCTAGTGTGCTTGGGAAAGGGGTGAGTGGAGAGAAGGAACTCATGATAAACCAAACCCTGGAGAGTTCCTCACAATGACTGGTGGAAGAAAAATGAATAATGGTGCAAATCCAGTCAGATACACATGCATAAAAACGTAAACTTGCACCCTGCTTCTTGCAAAGAAGAAATAAGGAAATATTGATAAGAAGGCATTAAACATAGGTGTAAATTCAGGTAAAGTGTGTAAACAAACACATTCTTTCCTTATTTACAGATATTTATTGTATTGGGCCTAGAATATCATAATTCAAAAGTTCATTTGACACACATAGCCTACCAATGTGCCCAGAAACTTACTCTGGTACACAGAGGGACAGAATCATCTAATATAAAGCCATCTCATAACATACTGCTGAATGTCCAAGGAGGCTACTCTATACAGTAGACTCTCAATGTACTGCTTCTTTGAGCTGTGGATTGCTACCATGTTTCAACATCAAGGATGGACATTTACAATTTAAAACAAGGTTTTGTGGCCAAGTATGAAAACTTATTTTAAATTATAAATGTCCTAAGCAAATCTCAAAAGATACAAAATATTTGGAATAACCTTCTGTGTTCTATCGCACGACCATGGTTTAAAGTTAGATATCAACAACAACAACAACAACAAAAAAAAAAAAAACTGCAGAAAACCTACAATCTCATGGAAACAGAATAATGGTCAACTGAATCACAAATGGGGTAAGGAAGAAATAAAGAAAGAAATTAAAGACTTCCTTGAGATAAATAAAATTGAATACACCACATACCCAAACTTATGGGACACTATGAAAGTAATGCTAAAAGGGAAATTTGTAGCATTAAATGCCCACATAAAGAAGATGGAGAAATCTGACACTAGTGACTGAACAGCATACCTGAAAGCTCTAGAACAAGAAGAAGCAAAGACTCCCAAGAAGAACAGACACCAGGAAATTGTCAAATTGAGAGCTGAAATCAATAAAATAGAAACCAAGAGAACAATACAAAAAAAAATAATGAAACGAAGAGTTGGTTCTTTGAGAAAATCAACAAGATAGACAAGCTCCTATCCAAACTAAACAAAAGGCAGAGAGAGAGCATCCAAATTTACAAAATCAGAAATGAAAAGGATGACATAACAACAGACAAGGAGGAAATCCAGAGAATCATCAAGTCATACTTCAAAATAATCTACTCCACAAAACTGGAAAATCTAAAAGAAATGCATAATTATCTGGATGGGTACCACATATCTAAGTTAAATCAAGACCATATAACCCATTTAAATAGTCAGATAACAACTAAGGAAATAGAATCATTCATTAAAAGTCTCCCAAACAAAAAAAGCCCAGGAGCAGATGGTTTCAGTGCAGAATTCTACCAGATCTTTAAAGAAGACTTAATACCAATACTCTTTAAATTGTTCCACACAATAGAAGCAGAAGAAAAATCACTAAACTCCTTCTCTATCAAGCTACAATTACCCTGATTCCTAAACCAAACAAAGATGCAACAAAGAAAGAGCTCTACAGACCGATCTCCCTCATGAACACTGATGCAAAAATACTCAATAAATTACTGGTAAACAGTCTTCAAGAACATATCAAAACAATTTTCCACCGTGACTGAATAGGCTTCATCCCTGGGGTGTAAGGGTTATTCAACGTATGAAAGTCCATCAATGTAATACACCATATAAACAAACTCAAAGGAAAAAAAAAAACATGATCATTATACTAGATGCAAAAAAGGCATTTGAAAAAAATCTAACACCCATTCATGATAAAGGTCTTGGAGCGATCAGGAATACAGGGAACACCTACACAAAATAAAGGCAATTTACAGCAAGCCAACAGCCAACATCAAATTAAATGGAGAGAAACTCAAAGAAATACCACTAATATCCTGAATAACTCAAGGCTCTCCCCTCTCCCCATGCTTATTCAATATAGTACTTGAAGTTCTAGCCAGAGCTATAAAACGACATAAGGAGATTAAGGGGGAAAGAAATTGGAAGATAAAGAAGTCAAACATTCTCTATTTGTATATGACATGACAGTATACATTAGTGACCGAAAAATTCGACCAAGGAACAGATACAGCCTATAAACACCTTTAGCAACATAGCAGGATACAAGATCAACTCAAAAAAATCAGTAGACCTTGTAATACAATATACAAACAGGCTGGGAAGGAAATCAGAGATACATCACCCTTTACAATAGACACAAATGATATAAAATACCTTGGGGGTACTCCAACTAAGCATGTGAAGGACCTATATGACAAGAACTTTAAGTCCCTGAAAAAAGAAATTGAAGATGTCAGAAAATGGAAAGATTTCCCATGCTCATGAATAGGCAGGATTAACATAGTAAAAATGGTGATCTTACTAAAAATAATCTACAGATTCAGTCCAATCCCCCTCAAATTACTAAGACAATTCTTCACAGACATAGAAAGAATAATACTCAAATTCATATGGAAAAACAAAAAACCCAGGATAGCCAAAAGAATCCTGTACAATAAAACAACCTCTGGAGGCATCACAATCCCTGACCTCAAGCTCTCCTATAGAGCTACAGTAATAATAACAGCTTGGTACTGGCATAAAAACAATCATGTGGACAAATGGAATTGAACTGAAGACCCTAGCGTTAAACTGCTCACCTATGAACATATAATTTTGACAAAGAAGCCAAAAATGTACAATGGAAAAAAGAAAGCATCTTCAACAAATAGTGCTGGCATAACTTGAGGTCAGTGTGTAGAAGGCTTCAAATAGATCCATATCTGTCTCCATTCACAAAACTTAAGTCCAAGTGGATCAAAGAACTCAACATAAATCGAGCTACTCTTAACCAGATAGAAGATAAAGTAGGAAGGAGTCTTGAATGCATTGGCACTGGACAGCACTTTCTAAATATAACACCAGTAGCACAGACACTGAGAGAAACGATCAATCAATGGGACCTGTTGAAACGGAGAAGCTTTTGTAGAGCAAAGGACATGGTCAACAAGACAAAGTGACAGCCTACAGAATGGGAAAAGGTCTTCACCAACCCCACATCTGACAGAGGGCTGATATCCAGAATATATGAAGAACTCAAGAAATTAGACATCAAAATGCCCAACATTCCAATTAAGAAATGAACTATAGAACTAAACAGGCAATTCTCAACAGAGGAAGTTCAAATGGCTGAAAGACATTTAAGAAACTGCACAACATCCCTAATTATCCGGGAAATGCAAATCAAAATGACTCTGAGATACCATCTTACACCTGTCAGAATGGCTAAGATAAAAAGCACAGAAGACAGCTGGAGAGGATGTGGAGCAAGTGGAACACTCCTCCACTGCTGGTGGGAATGCAAGCTTGTACAGCCACATTGGAAATCAATATGGCGCTTCATTAGAAAATTGGGAATACATCTCCCCCATGACCCAGCTATACCACTCTTAGCCATATTCCCAAGGACTTCTTAGTCATACCACAAGGACATTTGCTCAGATATGTTCATAACAGCATTGTTTGTAATAGCCAGAACCTGGAAACAACCTAGATGCACTTCAACTGAAGAATGGATAAAGAAAATGTGGTACATATACACAATGGAGTATTACTCAGCAGAGAAAAACAATGACATCATGAGGTTTGCAAACAAATGGATGGATCTAAAAAAAATCATCCTGAGTGAAGTAATCCAGACTCAGAAAGAAAAACATGGTATGTACTAACTCATAGTAGGATACTAGATGTAAAACAAAGATGACTAGACTGCTACACAACTCCAGGGAGGCTACCTAAAAAACAGGAACCTAAGAAAGACACAGGGATTGCCCAATCACAGAGAAATGGATGAGATCTACATGAACAACCTGGATGAGAGTGGGAGTAATGAAGGGCAAGGTTTGAGAGAAAGAGAGCAGACTTGGTAAGTCAATTAAAATATCAAATGTCTTAAAGGGGAAAAAACTACTTAAAAGAGAAAAAAATTTCCTCATTAAAAAAATGGGAAATATCTTTACAATGGCTTTCCATTGGTCTTTGTTTAATACAATATGAGGCAGTCTGAAAATGAAACATTTACATGAGAGGATTAATGTTGATGGGATATATGTAACATTAATTGTGCATATTATTTGTTTGCTTCTTCTAGATTTACAATTGAAAAAGATAGTCAATTAAAGTGCCAGGATAAAAGGTATAGAAAAACCTGGTTAAATGAATTATATAAAAATTCAGACTCAGAGAAAAGAATTTAAGTGTGAAGTTATTTCAGGATTGGATTATAAGGTTACAGAAAGACAGTCCATTTTCAAACAATCAAACTTAATTCATCCGGTAATAATACAGCAACTACCTGATGAAGTGCATGTACAAACTAATTGGACTTCAGTTGGAATGTTAGATTTAAGAAGGTTTAAGGAGTTTATAGTCTCTTATTGCATACACTCTCCATCTGTAAAGCAAATGTTAAACTCCTGGTCAAATTGTAATAGGATTAATTCTTAAGAATGGAATGAATTAGTAACTGCTGTTCTGGAGCCCAGAGTACAGCTGCAGTGGCACACATGGTACAGAGATCAGTCTAAGACCAAAGAAAATCAATGGAGAGATAGAAGTATGGAAATCTTCTAGGATCACCTTCTTGGAGAAAGCCAAAATGCCAAAATAAAAAGACAATGATTATATGATAACCAAACCTTGATTCAATGCCACATGGCAGATATGAATGCATGGACAGAAGTGAGGAAGCAGGAAAGAAATCTGAGTCATTTACAAAAGTTATATAGGGCCCATAGGAATTCTTCACAGATTTCTTACAAAGGCTGTCTTCAGCAGTAAATAGCATTGTCCTGAATTCAGAAGCTAGACAGATAATAATCATTTGTTTGGCTTTTGAGAATGTGAATGCAGCATGCAAGAGAATAATCAGGCATTAAAGGAAAAATCTGTACCTTTGGAGGATTGGATCAGGAACACAATTAATGTTGAGTCTCAGGACCATGATGATATTTGGATAGGAGAAGCAATTTCTAAAGTTTTGAAGATTATCAAATATTTTTGGTGTGGAAAACAAGGTCATTTGAAAAGGGACTGTAAACAGAACATTCCTAGAAACAATATTTGTTCAAGAAAAATAGCAACAGAATGCCCGTTCCTTCTGGAGTATTCAGAAGTTATGGTAAGGGTAAACATTGGACCAAAAAATGTAGATCAACAAGGGACACACAAGGTAATTCATTGCCTCTGTCTTTGGGAAACTCCCAGAGGGGCCTCAAACATGCCCCCACAGCAAATCTAGTTCAGACCTTTCCTGCCATCATAGAAGAAACCTCTACTCACAGCAATTAAATAACCAAATGCCTACTGGAATAAACCAGGTTGCTCTGGGTGATGGAACAGCTGAGACAAAGAAAACAGAAAATTCAGGAGAAACCATAAAGAAAATTTTTTGGCAAACTTCTATAAATGAATAAAGAGCAAACATAAAAAAATGAATAAATCATATTTTGCTATCTGGTTTAGTAGACACAGGTGCAGATGCACCCATAATTGCACCAGAATTTTGGCATCCAACTTGGCCTCTTCAGGAGGTAAACATTCAGCTGTTAGGTATTGGAATATTATCTCAAGTGAAATTTGAGCAAGATGGCTCGAATGTATAGGTCCAGAAGGACAGAGAAGAAAATTAGTTCCATATGTGGCTAACATAGCTATGAATTTATATGCTATCATCTATTACAACAATGGAATACTCAGAATAATATCATCCCAACCTCAGAAACAAATCATAAATTAGCACATGTTTCTGAGAGAAATATTAGAAGGTATTATTCTAAAGAGTGGTCACCAGACATCCAGATTGTTAAAGAACAGTGCACAACAACTGATGATCTTCCAAAGACCCCAACAGCTCTATCTTGAAAATGGTTAACAGATAAGCCAATATGGGTTCAGCAGTGTCCTTAAACAACAGAGAAACTCCAGGCTTTAGAAGAGCTGGTAGAAGAACAGTTAAATGCTCGACATATTGAAGAATTAACCAGCCCTTCAAATTCTCCTGTATTTGTTATTAAAAAGAAATCTGGTAAATGGAGAATGGTAACAGACCTTAAAGCAATTAACAAAGTAATTCAACCAATGGGCTCTCTACAATATAGAATGCCTTTGCCTACTATATCTCCTCTCATAGTTATCGATTTAAAAGACTGTTTCTTTTCAATACCCTTACAAAAAAGATGGAAAGATTTGCCTTCATGGTTCCTACTTATAATAATTCTCAACTGGTTAAGAGATATCAATGGGGGGGGGTCCTCCCCCCGGGAATGTTGAATAGCCCAAGCCTGTGCCAATATTTGATACATCAGCTATTGGAAATGATACGTAAAAAATTTCCTAAATCTATAGTGTATCATTATATGGATGATATTTTACTAGCTGACTCAAATGGAGATACTTTAGAATATTTAAAGAAGTAAAGAAAATTTTGCCTTGTTGTAGATTACAAATTGCTCCTGTAAAGTTATAAAGAGGAGATTTTATTAATTATTTAAGATATAAAATAGGTCTATAAAAAAATTATACCCTGTAAGGTGTAAATTAGAAGAGATTGATTATGAACTCTTAATGAGTTTCAAAGATTATTCAGAGACATTTCTCATCTATGAACTATTGCTGGGGTAGAAAATGATGACCTGAGTAATTTGTTCAAAACTTTAGAAAGTGACAAGGACTTTAATAGTCCAAGAGAATTATCAACTGAAACTGAGAAAGAATTGGCCTTAGTAGAAAAGAAAGTACAGGAAGTACACATGGATTGTGTTGATCCAAAGCTGGATTGCATTTTGTTTATTTTCCCCTCTAGACATTCTCCTACAGGAATTTTAATGCAGAGGGAAAATATTGTATTGAAATGGATACTTCTACCAAGTAAACAGAGTAAAAAATTTAAAACTTATGTAGAAAAGATCTCTGACTTGATTTTAAAAGAAAAATTGAGACTGTCAATTAGCAGGAATAGACGCAGCAGAAATTGTCATACCTTTAACTAAGGAGGACAGTGAAAAATTATGAGCAGAACCTTGGAAAAGGGCTTGCAGAATTTTTCTTTTTTTTGGAGAGATTAACAGTAAATATGCCAAAAGCAATAGAATTGATCTTATAAAGAGAGCTGATTGGATTTTGCCTTACATTGTATGGGAAACACCCATATCCAAAGCTCATACATTTTATACAGATATAAAGAAACAAGGAAAGGCAGTATACAAATCAGAAAATTTAAGTAAAGTGGTTCAAAGTCCTTATTATTCACTTCCAAAATGGAAATTGTGTTCTATTCTGTTGGTATTAATGGATTTTTCAGAATCTCTCAACATAGTTACTGACTCTCAGTATGCTGAAAGAGTGGTATTACATATTGAGACTGCAGAATTTATCCCTGATGAGTTAGAATTAACTTCACTATATATTCAGTTACAAGATACAATCAGAAATAGGAATCATCCCTTATATATAACTCACATCCAATCCCATACAAGTCTACCAGGCCCTCTAGTGCAAATAATGATGAGATTAATAAATTATTGGTAGGAAATTGCTGGGGTCCTCAGAATTTCATTTAAAAAAACCATCAAGTCAATAGTAAAGGTGTAAAAAAGGATTTTCCCATAACCTCACAACAAGCCAAGTAAATTGTAAGGAAATATCCTATGTGTTCTTTTTAAAATCAGATGCCATTACCAGCAGTATGTAACCCAAAGGGTTCTCAGAGGAATGAAATCTGGAAGATGGATGTGTTTCACTTTGAAAAATTTGGAAAATTGAAATATGTGCACCACATGATTGATACTTATTCAGGATTTCCTTGGGCAAATGCCATGAGTTTTGTAAAAGCTGATTCTGTAATCACACATTTGCTAGAAGTTATGGCCATCATGGGTATACCTGCACAAATTAAACCTGACAATGCTCCAGCATATGTCTCTGTTAAAATGAAACAGTTTTTTTTTGATGATTACAATATGAAGCATATTACAGCTATAGCACATAATCCTACAGGCCAAGGAGTTATAAAATATCAAACATAACTCTATAGGATATGCTAAATAAACAGAAAGGGGTAACAAACAAAAAAAAAACCAGAAATAGACTGTACAATGCTCTATTAACTTTGAATTTTCTCCATGCTAATGAGAAAGGAACAACAGCTGCAGAGAGACATTGGAAAAGAAAAAACTACAGAATTAAATCAGCCTGTATACTTTAAGGATGTGCTGACCTCAGAATGGAAACCAGGATATGTGTTATGTTGGGGATGATGTTTTGTATTTGATTCTACAGGAGAAGATAAGCTGTGGATACCATCAAAATTGATAAAGGTTCAATTTGAAATAGAGAGACCTCTTAATTAGAAGAGGTGATAGTTCATCAACCAGCATGACAATCCAACTTAAACTAACTTATACCACTAACATATGCCTTTTCATTTAATCAGACATAATTTGTCAAAAGGGAACCTCCCCAAAGTTAATCCTGGGGAAAGGATTTGTTTTCGTTTTTCAGGAGAAGGAAGGCTAAGAAATCTGAAAAAAATGAAACATCTGAAGAAAAAGGAAAAATCATCTAGAAAAAAATGTCCCAAGAAAAAGAGTAAATTGACCTATTGGTATATCAACTATAAAATATTATCAGTCTTCCTAACTGATTGTTTCTGTTCTTCTTTAAAGAAACTTAACACAAATGGTCTTCTTGTAGTCTCAGTTCAATTGAAATTTAAAGCTGGCTTTGGAATTGGAGAATGGCTCTCTCCTTCTTTAAACTCAAGCATGTTGTTAAAAGGAAAATGCAAGCTCTGTGTAACAAGCCAGATGAAAGAGCCATCTTCTTACATGGGACAAGAGAAAACAAAAAAAATTAAGGGATTATTCTATTGCTACTAATAACAATTCTTTGATTCTATTTTGATTCTTTAAACTTTTCTTAAGGTATGAATTTTACATCATAAATTTATAAGATATATATATATATATGTTTTAAACTTCTGTTGAGAGATTAATTGTTATATAGAATACTAACAAATTCTAGAAAAAGGCTTCAATAAGCCACCTATACATGTCCTTGTGTTTGAGTTTCTATCAGTTTTCTGCAGGGAATTATGACCAGGCCTAATATCAAATTTGAAGTCTCCAGATGGATGATGGTGCCCCACAACAACAACAATTCTACAAGGACAATAATAATGCCATTAAGCTGACAAACATAACCTACAGATGAGCTTTGAGCTACAAACAGCTCAGAGCAATTTTGAGATGGCTAACTGAGATGATCCTATTTCATTGACTACTTGATCAAGAACTTGAGTAAGCCCTGAATTTTGGCACTATGCAGAGACTGGACAACAACTGATATAGCTACCTCTCCTAGATTTTGACAATTAACCCATTTTTTTTTTCTTTTCAGAGTAAAGATGCCTTTGACCACAACCAGCAGCAAGCAATTTTAAGAACACAACACCCACATTCCCAAAGAGGTGGTGTGGTGCAGGTGGTTTTTGGTCTTTCAATAATTTTCATTGTTTAGGAAGGTTGGTTACAAGTTGTTGTTAATGGTTAGGAAAAGGTCTAAGCAACAGAGATTAAATTTAAGGTTCTTCTTTGAAAAAAAAAACATATATAGAAATGATAGAATAGAGTGTAGATAATTGAATCTACTCTGAAAAGTAAAGAGAAGATACAGATATGATATCGATAAAAATATTATTTGATCTACTTTTAAAGACAATTACTAGTTTTGTATACTTTACATTAGATTGGACTTTTGTATAATGTATACAAATAATATATATATATTCATATATATATATATATGTGTGTATATATATCTATATCTATATATATATATGCTATATGGAATATTTCTAAAATTGTTCAAGATATTGTACTTATACAGTTCATTTAACAATGTAATGCAATATGCTAATCCTTGAAAGTTATTATTGCCAACTATTAGGATATAAAGTAATGAAAGGTAGTGGTAAGACACTACAATCTTATAGTCATATTAGGTAAGTTTTCAAGGTTGAGCAAATATATTTTAGATAGACAGGTCATCTTCAAACCTTTCAGAGATCTACAGAATATGGCATTTAAAATGTTTTAATAACTTAGAATTTTTTTTTCTTTTTTCATTTTTATGAGACATGTTGGCTCATGGCAGTACAAATCTACTTCAGAGAAGATATGGGCATTGAAGAAACTGCATATAGAGTTAATTTTCATTGTGGCAAAAGTTAGCCACTGGACAACGAAGTGTCCTGAAATCAACTATGGACAAACAGGACAAAATGGACAGACAGGACACAAAACAAAGGACTACGGATTCCTGCCAAGACAAATGTGGTTGTGGCTTTCACATTGGGCATCCTCTGAGGCCAGGACAATATGGCACCATCTCTGAAGTGGCCTTTGCAATCCAGAAAAGGTACAGTGACCATTTTTTGAAGGTAGCTGAACATGCAGTGGACCGATGGCTTCTAGTGTACAGTGAAACATCAGATAAAACAGTGAATCTTGAAAGAGTAACTAGGCTGAGGAAGTCTAATCTCTCAATGGTAGACTGACATTTAATAAAAGAGTTGAAGCCACCCACAAGCTGAGAAGAAAGGGATGTGGAGAAGAGGATGCTGAGATGAAGCTACACACAATCCAAGAAGAATGAACATCTGAATTCCAAAGCATCAACATTTTCAGAATTTAAAATCCTGAATCATGACAGGACACTAGTGGAATTCAGGTTTATCTGGTACATGGACTAATCATACTGAATGTGAGGTTGAACTGAAGGCCTTGTGTAATCCTACTTCACAAAGGAGTCTTTCAGATACACTAAGCCTATAGTTTGAAGATGATGTCCCAATGTTGCTGAGAAACCTCTGGTGACTGTACTGGAACCTGGCTGTTTCTGGCAACTCATATTTTTTTGGAATTTGGTTGTTTGCAATTCCTGTTTTGGGTCTCTGAGGAGTTGATGATTAGATAGTTATAGTTATTTGAAGAGTAGCTAGTTATAGTTGTAGTTTTCCAGTTCTGGTTTTCCTTGTTAAGAATTTCAGGAAAGAAACTCACTAAAGAGGTGTAAGTGTATAAATTTGAAAGACATTATGAGATAGTTCTCTGTTAGTTATATAAGATAGGATAGAATGTAAATCAGATTCATTTTGGACTTACCAAAATAGGATAGATAATGGAATATTTTCTTTGAGTTATTCAAATGAAAATGAACTATACATTGCTTGGGTATTTATTGTTTGTATTTATTGTACCTATTGTATTTAGTTTTTCTTACATTAGTTATAACCATTTTCCTTTTTTTAGAATAGAAAGTGGAAATGTGTTGATATCTTATTTGTGCTGAATTGTGATTTTATTTGTATGTTAATAAATAGAGTTGCCTGAAGATGAGAGGTCAAAGCAAGCCATAAACAGGAATTAGGTGGTGGTAGCACATGCCCTTAATCTGATCACATAGCATTCAGAGTCTCTCTGTGGTCAAGGACACAGCCAAGCATGGTGACATGAACCTTTAGATCCAGTACCAATCATAGAGACCTGGAGGTCTATATAGACAAGCAGTAATGAGGAAGTCATGTGGTTGCGATTAGAGCCAATGAGAAGGCAGAACAGAAAAGGCAATAAAAACACAAGTCAGACAGAAAAAAGTTGTATCTGGGGAAGCTACTGCTGGTGGTAAGCTAAAACTAGTCGTGACTCCTACTCTGACCTCTTTGGCTATTAACTCTATTTGTGTCTGAGATTCTTATTTAATAAGACTGTTTAGAAATTAATCTGTACCACTAATTTACATATATATATATATATATATATATATATATATATATATACATATATATATATATATATATGTGTGTGTATATATTTATACTAATGATTGTGTGCTCTGCTCATCCATTGATGCCTTACTCTGCAATTATCACAGAAGCCTACTCCTACTGCAAATGAGAAGAAATAGAGAGACCAATACCACAATATTATTTTTAGAGAGATAGAGAACATGAAACCCATAGTTCTACATGGGATGTATCTATCAAATCCCTCCCCCCAGACCCCAGAAAATATTGTGGAAGAGGAAGCAGAAAGTGTTCAGGGAAATACAAGGGATGGATGGCACCAAGAGAAAAAGGCCCTCTACAGCCTTTGAGCCAAACTGATATGATCTGATAGTGACAGGAGAAGTATGCACAGGACCTCGCTCTTTCTGCACCAGGTCCTCTATCTGTGTACTATAGTTCTGTTCAGTTGTTTCTTGTGAATCCTGAATGTGTAAGGAAGTGGGGCTCTGATTCTTGTTGCTTCTCTTGGAGCTCTTTTGTTTTTCTGTTGGATTGTCTTTTCCAACTTCAATATGACAGCTTTCATTTTATCTTATAGAATTTTATTTTGCTGTTATCTTCTAGAAGTATGATATTTTGTAATGGAAGACTGAAATGGAGAAGATCTGGATGTGAGATGAGGTGAGTATCAACTGAGAAGAATAGAGGGTGGGAAAAGTATATTCAGATAACAAATAAAAACAAAAAAAATTGAGCAAGCCACAATAAACAAGACCATAAGCATCACTCTTCCTTATCCACTACATCAGCTCTTTCCTCCAGTTTCCAGCCATGTTTGAATTCCTGGCCTAAATTCCTTCAGTGATGACCTATGATATAGAAGTATAAGCCAAGCCCTTGCCCCCTCTCAAAGGAAAAAAAAGAAAAGAAAATTAACTAAGACACTTGTACTTCTAGCAAAGAGAGAGATAAACAATTAATGAAAGAAACTTCTGTCAGGCGGTAGTGGTGCTTGCCTTTAATTTCAGCACATGGGAAGCAGATGCAGGGGGATCTCTGTGAGTTCGCAGACAGCCTGGACTACAGATTGAGTTCCAGGAAAAGGGCACAAAGCTACACAGAGAAACCCTGTCTTGAAAACACTTAAAAAAAGGAAAAGAAACTTCTTCTTCTCCATTGACATGATCTAAGAGTTGACACCATACCTGAGAACCATGTTGTCAACAAGACTTATGTTCAATAAACTGTAGACTCTAGATTGTGAAGATAATTTCTTGCCACTATCAGATTTTATGAATACTAGCCCCGTAGGGTTTTGAAAATACTTAATATTTATTATATTTATTCTTTGAGTATTGGAGTTTTGGCTGCATATTTGTTTGTAAACAATATGAGTACAATGCCTCAGAAGCTAGAAGAAAAGGATTTCTAAGATACCCTGGGACATGGAGTTATAGAGTTGCTAGCAGTGGTATGTGTGCTGGGAATCAAACCTAGGTCCTGTGGAAGAGCAGCCAGTATTCCTAATCACTAAGCTATCTGGCCAAATGGCCTCCTCAGAATTTTAAAGCAATATTTAGCCAAAAATTTGCTTTCTAAGGCAACTCCAAATTTGTGTGTGTGTGTGTGTGTGTGTGTGTGTGTGTGTGTGTGTGTGGTGTGTGTGTGTGTGTGTGTGTGTGTGTGTGTGTGCGTGTGTGTGTACTGTGAATGATTAGGTGTTGACACCACTGTTGCATGAATCTCAGCTGTTACCATAACTCTTCTACTCTGGAAAAGGTATTTTCTCATATAAGTCATGAAAAGCATTCCCTTGTTTTTAATGTTAGGCCTGGGGAAGGGGACACAGAACAGTTTGTCTAAAAAAAAAAACAGATTTGCACATAGAAACCTGACATTGTCCTCTAACTCCAGGCAAAGAGCAACACTTACAGTAGCTAGAAACAGCAGAAGTAGCAATCTATATAGAATGATAAGTGTTGTTCTTCAATGTGTGGGATTTATTTATTTCCACAATAAAGCTCAACTAAGGGTGACTCAAATGTACATTGGAAAATCTGAGGGTCTGGATCTGACATCAGCCTCATACTTTTACTGGCTGCTGCTCACCTAAGGCTTTGCTCATCTATCCTAGTCTAATCAAATGGCCCTGAGCTCACTATTTTCTTGGAGGCCACTGTGCCTAGTTTAATCAGGAAATCATGTATTTTAAGGAGTATTTCCACTGAATAAAGCATGTATTGATTTTTGTAGCACCTATCATGAATCCAAAACTCTGTTTCCTGCTGCTTTTAAGAAGACCTTGGTCTCTGATTCTCTTTGTAAACAGGATTAGTATTCTGGGACAATCTTTTCAGGGTCCCTAGCTTCAGAGGATATGTCAATGAAATGTGCTTGGACCAATATCACACAAGGGCTCAACAGCCTGGAGACATTGTGGATGTTAAGTGAATCAAGAGCCTGGAAACCTCTTTAATTCAATATGTTACCATGGCTGTCAGAACTAAGGCTGGAGAAGTTGACTAGATAATGTGTTACTATTGCCCTCTGATGGAGAGATGGGGAATAGGACAAGTCAGAGCCTAGAGGAAAAATTACAAAGTTAATAATCAGTGCAAATCCTTGTATGCTGTGGATATCACTCTGTACAAATAAAATGCTGTTTGGCCAGTGGCTAGGCAGGAAGTATAGGCGGGACAAGAGAGAAGAGGATTCTGGGAAGTAGAAGGCTGGAGAGAGACACCACCAGCTGCCGCCATGAGAAGCAACATGTAAAGACACTGGTAAGCCACAAGCCATGTGGCAAAGTATAGACTAACAGAAATGGGTTAATTTAAGATAGAAGAAGTAAATAACAAGAAGCCTGCCATAGCCATACTGTTTGTAAGCAATATAAGTTTCTGTGTGCTTTCTTGGTTGGGTCTGAGCGACTGTGAGACTGGCAGGTAAGAGAGATTTGTCCTGACTGGGCCAGGCAGGAATACTCTAACTACACTTGTATGCTTGGGAAAGGGGTCAGTGGAGAGAAGGAACTTATGATAAGTCAAACCCTGGATAGTTCTTCACAATGACTGATGGAAGAAAAATAATAATGGTGCAAATACAGTCAGATACACATGCATAAACACATGAACTTTCACTACACTTCTAGTTAAGAAAAAGTAAGGAAATATTGTTGAGAAGGCATTAACATACATGTAAAAACATGTAAAGTGTGTATACCAACACATTCTTTCCTTATTTACAGATATTTATTGTATTGGGCCAAGTACAATTGTGTGGATCATGAATATCATAATTCAAAAGTTCATTTGACACACATAGCTTACCAAATATGCCCAGAAACTTGCTCTGGTATACAGAGGGCACAGGATCATAAAGCCATCTCATATAAATACTGTTGAATGACCAATGTAGCTGTTCTATACAGTAGACTGTTAATGTACTGCTGCTTTGGTCTGTGGATTGCTGCCTCAACTCAACATCAAGGATGGACATTTACAATTTAAAATAAGGTTTCTATTGAGCATGCAAGCGTTGTGAAAATTATGAAGAAAAATTCAGTTGAACCACTGTAATTAGTCAGAGAGAAAATTGAGAATGGCCTCACCTGTTTGTTTTTTGAAGTAAATGTGTGCCAACAAAATACCAAATTGAAAAATACTACTCAAACATTTTCTATTTCTTAGTATAGAGTGTGTGGCTAGTTATGAATAAATGATTAACTGTAAGAGAACCAAGGTAAATAAATACTCATTTTAATTTATGCAAATCCTTGGAACATGAGTATCTTCTTACTTGGCAAAACTAAACTAAAGGCAAAAATGAATGAACATAGAGAAAATGTAATATTCAAATAAAGATTTAATATTTAAGCAAACTGGCAGAAAATTACACAACTTTATAAATATTTCTGTTGTTAAATATATGACAAAATATCCTACTCTGCTTAGCTTTGTGTTTTCCCTTTTTTCTACTCCTGTTCCTTCTGCTGGGTTTCTGCTTTGTAATTGGATGGAGGTGGAAAATGTCCTGAACAACTGCTGAAGGTAAAAAAGATATATACACTTACAACTTGATATTACAAGCTTCGTAACAAGAAAAGATCATTGCTTTTTTTCACATAACACATATGACACATAGTCACTTCTTTTGCTGATACTTTATAACACCATTTAAATGTTATTTTTGCAAGTGTATTGAAATTTTACTTAGTAGATATCATACTACATATAACTAATCATTTAAATACTCTACTCAAGACAGTCATTGAGAGCTTGAGAACAGTGTGAGATCTAGTGATGGTCATAACTGCAAGATACGATCTATTCATTGCAGTGAAGGGGATTGAATTAATGTAAGAGCCAGATGGCTGGCAGCAGGAGTGCTATGAGAAGCTGTCCTCTAGACAGGACATGGCTGATGCACTTAGGGACTCATAGCAGCTGTGATTCTTGGATGTGACCTGTGCAAGGCCAATACATCAAGACTTGCCAACATTCCAGCAGTGAGCAATAATGGATACAGTGACAGGGCAGATGAGGGTACATGAAGGTTGTAGAGATTGTTGGTGTATGTCTGGAGGCTGTGAATATAATGTATATAAAAAAGTGGTCTTGGAAGATGTAAAATAAGTGTTACAGGTAGAGACTTTTACCAAATTAATGAGAGTGACCCTGACTGAAAGGGAAATCATGAATCATGGCATAATCAGAGGACATAAGATCAAGATACATTACATATGTATGAATTCAGCATAGCATAAATAAGATATTTAAAAGCTATTATGTTAGATGCAGTGGTAAAGAAGAGTCCATGGCAGGGAGAAGAGCTGACCTTCTGAGCAGAGGCTATGTTAGAAAGAAGTAGAGGAAAGCCAGTAACGAAGCACACAGACCACCAGACAGAGATTCATGAGATTAAACAAAAGCTTATGCCGCAGAGCAGATGTTTCAAGACTGAATTGAGACACATAACATAGCATAGAAATTCAAAGTGGAGGAGATGAATTACATATAAATGATTGGCTAGGGGCATCAGATCCTATCCTTCCTTAGAAACCACACTGCCTAGGACTTTGCTTTATTTCAGCTTCACATTAAGGACATGTGTAAACTACAACACAGAACCTTCCACAGCCTTAGGAATATTAAACTGGAAAAAGTGCAATGGATTTGCAAACTTGTTTTCAGATTCTAAGACTGTAGTTGGGGGCAAGGAAACACATAAACCTGGAAGAGATAAAAAAAAAAAAATGCCTAAACTTAGAAACCAGAGCCATGCTGTCCTTTAGTACCACAGAGAAACATGTTCTCAGCAGGGAAATCAACACTGTGCTGGGAAGAATAAGGGTAATTGGAGACAGTGATTCTTTAGTTGGTAAAGAGATGAATCACTTTTGCAGTTCCTCAGTTCCTCCGCACCTCTGCTGATTTGCCTGTTCCCAGAGCACAGCCCTCTACCATGATGACTTTTCAGTAAGCTCTTCACATCCCCTTCATTTAAAGCATAGATGTTTGTAATTTGTTACAAAAGTCCCTGGAACAACTAATAAAAATTTGACTCAGAGAACAAAATAGGTTAAATCTTTTCTGATTATTTTTAATCTCCTGGTTCCATTCTCCAGTCTCTCATGTGAAGAGGTCATGTCTGTCTGTCTGCTGCCTGCTTCTAACCATGGTCAGAGACCAAACATCCAGAATTAAATAAAATGTTTTATTCTATAAATTGCCTTGGTTGTGGTGTTTTCTCGCAGCAATGGGAAATTAACTATGACACTTGCCTTCCTAGGAAGGAGAGAAATGAATAAACACTTAATGGAGGAAAGCTTCCCCCCTCCTTACATAAGATATGAGAGTTGATGGCGTACCTGAAGACCCTATGATCAGGATGCCTTACTTTCAGTTTTAAAAAAAAAAAGACTCTAGATTCTGAGAATAACCTGTTCCCAGTATCAATTTGCCAAAATACTAGTTCCTTAGGATTTTTAAATATTTAAGATTTGCATAATTTTATGTGTATTTCTTTTTGCTTGCATATATAATTGTGTACCTTATGAGGCCAGTGACCTCAAAATCTATAATAAAGGCTCAGCTATCCTGGAAGTGGAAATATAGATAGTTGACAGCAGTCATTTGGGTCCTGGAAAACAAACCTGGGTCCTCTGGTAGACAAGCCAGTGCTCTTAACCAGTACTCTGACCTTGCTAGCCATGGATTAAGATGACCTTACAGCTTTGCTTGAAGCCTGTACCCATAGGATTTTAATGGTATAACAGAATAAAATTTTCTAATTTTAATTGGATAATATTTTTTCTAATAACTTCTGCTTGGTATATGTTTGTGTAGGGAATGAGTGTGCCTGATGTGTGTGTGTGTGTGTGTGTGTGTGTGTGTGTGTGTTTGTCTGTCTGTCTTTCTGTCTGTCTGTGTCTGTGTGTGTTCACATCTCTGTTGTATTAACCTCAGCTGTCTCCACACCTACAACTCACAAAAGTTAATATTTGATGTTAGTCAAGAGAACCAGTCCCATTATTTTAATGCTAGAGCTAGGGAAGAGACAATGTTTAGGATGTAGAAAAGTTTACCTGGTCCCAATACAAAAAACATAACAAGGAGAAATATAGATATGCTCTCAGCAGCTGGAGACACCAAAAGGAGCAATTGGGGCAGCCTGAGCTCTCACTTCTGCTCCCTTTGGTAATTTATGTGCTGGCTTGAATCACTGTGGGTGGGGTACTAGAACTTTGCTGACAGGAATATGTTACAACATCTTCAGGCTGGAGGCTGCTGATCTTGGGAGAAAAATGTTTGCCAGATTCACTGCCACTGAATCTCGATGGCACCCCATCTGCCAATCTGTTTGAACCATAGATCAGTTGCTTAGGAGTTTTCTTGTAGCTGGAGTTTTCTTCAGTCCTGACTAGCACCATGGAACCCATAAGCACTTACAAACAATCACTCAGAAGCTCATATTAATTAAATTGCTTTGTCATTAGCTCAGGACTTCCTGTGTGTCAGAGCAGAGTGGTAGTGTAGGCTTATTTATAAGAATTCAGCAGGAATAGATAAGAGAGGATAATGTGGAGAGGGTAGGATTATAATACAGTGTCTACATGCATCAAATTGTTCTTATGTTTGTTTGATGAGAGCAAAAGTCACATGATGTAATTATCAATTATACAACAAATGATTGGTTTATTATTTCCTTACTTGTACTGGAGACATTCAAATACATTCTTACATATTAAAATGGATAATGGCTCAAGTTAATTGAAAAAAAAAGAATATGCTCTCTTTGAACAACAAGGCACAACATGAGTTGCACCTTATTTTGATTTTTGTCATGTTCAATGTAGAATTCCCTTATTATGTTTTCCTCCAGGGCAGGGCCTATCAGATATGGTACCATTCTAGAAAGCACACAAATGGTCACAGGTCCATTCATCGGAAGGTACAGATGTAATTGAAGTCATGCAGCCATGCAGTTACTTCCCTTCTTCTTGTTTATTTGTTAGACTGTAGGTTAATTACATTATTTCTCCCTTCAAACCTTCCCAAATATGCCCTTCCTCTCCTTCAAATTCTTGACATCTTTTTTTCATTGTTATTGCATGAATATGTAGATACATATATCCTAGATATCTTTTGAGTTCATACAAAGTGTTACTTGTTTGTATGTTTTGGGGCTGACCATCTGACCCTGGACCGTCATCATCCTCTTTTCTGAGTACCTCTACCACTCACAGCTTTCCTCAGTTGTCTGTATTATTTTGTGCAGAATTGAGGCTTTGTGGGTTTCCCCTGTCATGCTTCATATGTTTGTTGATGTCCCCTTTACTCAGCTCACATATTGGCTATAATGTTGGTGAGCATTTATAGGTAGAGATTCAGATGTTACTAGGAGACACAATCTCACAGCGGATTCCCTGATCCTATTGTTCTCACAATCTTTGTACTATGTTTTCCAAAATATTCACTGAGTTTAGCTATGGGAGAATTTTGTACATGTATCCATTAGAAATGTGATCTACAACTCATTATGCAGCTTCTTGCTCTAGATGAGTCTCAGAAAAGTAGCAGAGAAACACTTCTAGGCATGGCTTTTAAGGAAAGACAAGATCTCACATAACTAAGCCAACTTTTCAGGTAAACATTCTTGTCTTACTCTACTTTTCATAGCTCAGTTATTTAAGTACTACTTCCATCAAGGCCAGGCAAGTTCAAGGGGTTTCTCCCTTTCCATTTGTGCATACGAGCTCCCTTCCTAAATTAAACTAGGTTTATATCTATGCCCAATGCTCATTTGAGGCTTCCAATTGCAGCAGTGGATATCTATCCCATTTAAGCACATCTTGTTGTCTTTAAGGAATATGAATTTTCTCTCAGTGAAAATGCTTTCATTTAGATAATGTGCTAAACATTACTGAAAAGCTTAAATAATTTTAAAAGAAATTTAAGGTATATGACAGTTTTCCCAACATGTATAAAAATGTGTGTCTGAAATCCAAAAAAGTCAGTATCAGATCTCAGGGAACTGAACTAGTTTCATGCCACCATGGGTGCCAGCACTGGGAATTGAGCCAGCTTCATCTGTGACATGTGCTCTTAAATGCTGAGTTATATTTTAAAACAGTCCATGAAAATTATAATATTAGTTGAATTATAACCTTTTTGCAAACATATAATTACACTTATCATTTTCCTCTTTCCATTGTATATCTTTATATCTCTCCCTACCCACATACTGACTTTTATGGACTTTTTTTGTAGAAGTATGACATGGAATACACACACGGTGATTATATATGGAGTATATTTTTCCTCTACAGCTAGGAAGAAGCTAGTCTTAGTCTTTCTCGCTTAAGAATGGAAAACTTTCCATTATCCTTGGGAAGATAGTTTTTATATTTCAACAATAATGGCACTAAAATATCCACTGTATTATCTAAAACAAGCCAATCAGAACACTAATCAAAGAGCCTTCTTGTGGATAAAGGATAGGATATCTCCTTCAAGTCATTCCTGAAATTAGGCTTTGGTGCTCAAGAGACCCTCAAGAGCACAATAATATTCTTGGACCTACTGACAAGTAGGATGAAAGACATCCAATCTTTACTTTTTATTTGTTTAAATTTATTTATTTTATTCTATGTATATGTATGTTTTGGCTGCATGTATATATGTGCACCACATGGATGTTTGGTGCCCGAGGAAGTTAGAAGAGGGTTGCACATCCAATGGAATTTATGTTACTAGTAGTTGTCAGCCACCATGTGAATGTTGACATGTGAACTTGGGTCTTCTACAAGTGCAACAAATGCTCTTAACTACTAATCTATCTTTCCATTCTGTGGGACATCCACTCCAGTCAGCCCAGATACTATGTCTACAACAAACTGTCAGTGAATATGGATCCTACTGAACAGAGGAGACTGTCGCTAGAAGTCAGAGTCCTGGGAGAAGTTTACTCGCCTAGACAGTAGATCACTGGATCTCCAGTTTCAGTAGGCTAATTGTGGGTATAGTCAGTTCCAAGAAAACTCTAAAAGAAGTAAGCAGAGACTTGAAGATTTTCCTGGGGGGCCTAGTTGATCAAGAGTCAGGAGACTGCTCATTTCTACAGTTACAATAATTGCAGCTCCAGTGCTGGTGATATTGAATTGAAAGATACATGTTAATGGTGCCCTCTGCTAGTAATATGGGTGAAATGCAAACAGGATTGGGAATTGAATATTGGGGAATCTACAGAAGAGCTGCATTCACAGTGATCAGTGCCAGATACTAGTGTGCTTATGTTTAAAAGTCCCCACCAAAAAATGCTTATGTTGTGTAGTCAGAAGTTTTCTTATGTGCCACAGCTATTCCTTTCCAAATAAACCCACAGAGACTTGTATTAATTACAAGCTGTTTGTTCTATGGCCTAGGTTTATTACTAACTAGCTCTTTTATCTTCATTTAACCCATTTCTATTAATCTATGTATTCCCACCTCTCTTGTGGTATTATCTGTATTCTATTACATTTTGCTTCTCAGGTGGCAGCTTTTAGAGTCTCCTCTGACCCCACCATTTTTATTCCTCCATGTTTCTTGGATTTCCTGCCTGTCTGTCTCCTATCTTGCCATAGGTTAAAACAGCTTCATTTAACAACCAGTGGGAACAACACATACTCACAGCATACAGAAAGACATCACACATTAATGTTGAAAGGCCCAGAATAGTTATTCTTTTACTCCCAGTAGTCAAAGGCATAAGTAAGAATAATGTCCACATTATCACACACATGCTTATACATATTCCAATTCTTGCCATCATTAATTAAAGAAACATTAACAAGAAAGTGTTAAACACAGCAGTAAACATGTCAAAAGAGTTATGTCCAGATACATAGATACTACCTTCTCCCTGTTTTACAATGAGGTTACTACCAGATAAAATAATGTAGAATTTTCTTGTGGTAACAAGGATAACAAGTCACTTAATATTAATCCATAATAAATCAAAATGTAGAATATCCTATTAAAAGGAGTCCACTCTATTGATGTTTGTTTTGCCCTTGGTGATCACATGGAAGCTAGTGAGTTAAACATTGCCACTGATACTAAGCATCAAGGGAAAGTATTGATACCACACAACAAGGTATAGTAAAAGATAAATACTTGTAATTAGAAATCAAGTTTCTATTAAAAATGCATTATTCGTGGCACCTTATGAAAGCAAAAAGTTACTTTGCTGCACCACTGAATGGGGTAACATAGTAAGTTGAGGACCATGAAATCTCACAGAGGATAGCAGGACACTGGAAGTTGTTGCATGAATGTTGATGACTTTTATTGAATCTTAATTATAGAAGCTTCCATCACATCTTCATTATGTCTTATTCAAGATTGGACAATTAAATCTCTTGTATAAGGCCATGTAATTCACCTGGTAAAAATTGATGAGCTTATGGCTTTCATTGCCACTCAATTCAAAGTATCTAGGATGAAAAATGAGACTATCATCTTGTGAGCTGAAATGTTTTGTTCAGTAGCCTCATGGACACTGTATTGTTACAAAAAGAAAATGGAAACAGCTAGTCTCTATCGAATGTCTTCTTAATTGAACTGAAACTGAACTCACTCTCTAGAGACTTCCCTGAGATTCTCCCCTATTTTGGATTCCCTGAGAGAAGATAGATGGCCAAGGGAAGATTATGGATCTACAATTAGCATGGAATCATTTTACATATCTAAATTTGGGTCACTCTTATTATCTTATTGGTCATTTTGATCATCAGTTTCATTGTGAATAAGATTCTTTCATAATCACTTTTTATTTTTGAAATTATAACATGATTTTCTCCTTTCCTTTTCATTCCTGAAGACACTATGATTTACCCTCCTTGCATATGCAAACCTTGGTTTGTGTGAACGAAGCACTTTGTGTACTGAACCATCTCAACTGTCCTAAATCTCATGTTCATGTATCTTCACTGTCAGTTTTGTTCCTCTACAGACCTTGAGCAACAGAGTCCCTTTTAGTATAGTTCCAAGATATTTTTTTCTGTCCACATTTGTATTTTCTTGACAGCAAATGGGAAATTTCAGAGGGATAGAAAGAGAGCTGGTGACTTTTCATCATCATGATAAACCCTCTTACCACTAAACATGCAATGTTGAATACTGTGTTGATGGTGTACAACATCATCATACATGAAGTAGAATCTCTCCCGCAAAGAAGAGAAGGTTTGTTAAAGTATGGACTCTATAAGGCTTCACTATGTCTCTGCTTTCAAGAAAGTCAAGGTAAGGACAAACTACACTTGAACCTTAAGGAATATGATACAGCATAGATGAAAGTAAAGGAAGAACCCAGGGGAGAGGATCACAATCTTTCTTGTTGGAGACAAGTGACCCTTGGAGTCCTAGAATGACTCCCAGCTTTGTGTTATATTAATTCCTCTTTTAGAGTTGGAGGATGAAGCAGATACTTTATTTTTCACCCTTTTATTTTATGTCTCTGTGTGTTTTGCATACATGTATGTTTATGTACAATATTCATGTAGTGCCAAGCAGCCCAGAAAATGGTGTTGTATCTCCTGGTTTGGGAGTTACAGGCAGTTATGAGCTGCCTTGTGGATGTTGGCAACTAAAGTCAGGACTTCTGGAAGAATGGCTACAGATCTAAACTGCTGACTATCTTTTAAGAGCTAGAATCAGAGATTTTGTTGAAGTCTTCACCACCACTCTTCACCCTACATACTGAGGAACTGTTAGTAGCAGAGGAGAGGGTTTTATAGCATAGATTGATTGAAATACAAATTCCAAATCAGAACATCATCGCAGCCTATTGAGTGGTTGTGTAAGAATGAACCCTGGAGATTTTTCCAGTGAATGCTCTACTAAAGACAAACCCTTAAGAAACACTCTAGAAATATTTAAATGGGTCTGCTGGTAAAAACACTTACCACCCAGCTCAAACACCTAGGTTCAATCCTGGTGAATTATATGGTAGAAACAGAGAAATATTTACCTCATGTTGTCCTCTGAATTACACACACACCACCACCACAACTGGAGCGATGGGAAATAGGACAAGTCAGAGCCTAGAGGAAAAATTACAAAGTTAATAATCAGTGCAAATCATAGTGTGCTTGGGAAAGGTGTGAGTGAAGAGAAGAAACTCATGATAAGTCAAGCCCTGGAGAGTTCTTCATGATAACTGATGGGAGAAAAGTGAATATTTGTGCAAATACAGTCAAATAAACAAGCATAAACACTTAAACTTTCACCCTAGGTGTAAAAACATGTAAAGTGTGTATAAAAACACACTTTTTCCTTATTTACACATATTTATTATATTGGGCCAAGTAAAATTGTGTGGATCATAAATATCATAATTTAAAAGTTCATTTGACACACATAGCCTACCAATATGCCCAGAAACTTACTCTGATACACAGAGGGACAGGATCATCTAATATAAAGCCATCTTATAACATACTGTTGAATGTCCAATGTGGATATTCCATACAGTAGACTGTAAATGTACTGCTGCTTTGGGCTGTGGATTGCTTCCACGACTCAACATCAAGGATGGACATTCACAATTTAAAATAAGGTTTCTATTGAGCATGCAATCATTGTGAAAGTTATAAAGAAAAATTCAGTTGAACCACTGTAATTAGTCAGAGATAAAATTTGAGAATGGCCTGTATGTATTTGCAAATAAATGTGTGCCGACAAAATACAAAATTTAAATGTGTTACTCAAATATTTTCTATTCATTAGTATAGGGTGTGTGGCTAGTTTGAAGAAATGAATAAATGTTATCAAACCAATATAAATAAATAATTGTTTTAATTTATGCAAATGCCTTGGGAACATGAGTATTTTCTTACTTGGCAAACTTCACTAAAAGGCAAAATGAATGAACATAAAGAAAATGTAACATTCAGATAAAAATTTAAGATTTAAGCAAATTAGCTGAAAAAAACACAAGTTTATTAATATTACTATTGTTAAATATGTCACAGAATATCATACTCTGCTTAGCTTTTTGTTTTCTCTTTTTTTCCAGTCATTTTCCTCAGTGGGGTTTCTGCTTTATGCTTAGATGGAGGTGGAAAATGTCCTGAATAGTGGCCTGAAGGTAAAACAGATATATACACATATAACTTGGTATTACAAACTTTGTAACAAATGAAGATCATTGTATCACATAACACATATGACACAGAGTCAATTCTTTTGCTAATATTTTATAACACCATTTAAATGTTATTTTTGCAAATGTATTGAAATTTTACTTAGTAGGTAATATATCACATACAATAACTGCTCATTTATTTACTATCCTCAAGACAGTCATTGAGAGCTTGAGAACTGAGTGAGATCTAGTGATGGTCGTTTCTGCAGGATACTATCTATTCATTACAGTGGAAGGGACTGAATTAATGTAAGAGCCAGATGGCTGGCAGCAGGAGGAGTGCTGTGAGAAGCTGTCCTCTAGATAGGACATGGCTGCTGAACTTAGGGACTCACAGCAACTGTGATTGCTGGATGTTACCTGTGCAAGGCCAATCCAACAAGACCAACATTCCAGCAGTAAGCAATAATGGACACAGTGACAGGGCAGATGAGAGGACATGAAGGGTGCAGAGATTGTTGGTGTATGTCTGGAGGCTGTGAATATAATGTAAATAAAAAAAGTGGCCTTGGAAGATGTAAAATAAGTATTAACAGGAGGGATTTTACCAAATTAATGAGATTGAACCTGGACCCAAAGGGAAATCATGGATGGTGACATAATCAGAGTACATAAGTGTAGTGGGTAGCCATTCCAGCCTTGGCCTGGAAGTTTCAAGCCCCATTGAGGCTTTGGTAATGGTCACACCTACAAGACTGGGCTGAGAAAAGATGCTGAAGACTCAGGATCAAGAGGAGAGGCCTCTCTTGGTTTCAGGACCCTGGACAATGGAGGTAGACCAAGCAGAGTTCTCCAGAGAACACTGCCTGCTGCGTCATATCTTTCCCAGTCCCTGCAAATTATCCCTTCATTTGTAAGCAACCCCACAAAATAAACCTCCCTTTTAACTATGTGGAGCAGCCTTAATAATTTCACCAATATTGGGCACCCAATGTGGGGCAAATTCCAAAGGCTGGGAGCATCTGCCTGCCCCAGCCTTCCACCTCCCAGAATTCTCTTCTCTCTTGTCCTGCCTATACTTCCTGCCTGGCCACTGGCCATACAGCATTTTATTTATACAGAGCAATATCCACAGCACTTCCCCTTTTCTTTTTTTTTTAAAGGAAGGTTTTAACTTTTACATAGTAAAATTGCATATAACAAAACAATTATCAGGCAAGAATTACAGTTACAATATTAAAGAAGATATCCTATCTTATATTGTGAGTCTAACTTTTTATATCTAACTTTTCTTTTATCATAACTGAGAAAATTATAACTATCGAGTGTTCAACCACAGTCTTTGGAATTTGCCCCATGTGAGTGCCAGATATTGGTAAAATTATTAAGGCCACGCCACATAGTTAAAAGGGAAGTTTATTTTGTGGGGTAGCTTACAAATGAAGGGATAGGTTGCAGGGACTAGGAAAGGTATGGTGCAGCCTGGTGGTGTTCTCTGGAGAACATTGTTAGGTCTACCTACAGCTTCCAGTATCCTGAAACCAAAAGAGGGCTCTCCTTTTGATTCTGGGTCTTCAGCATCCTCTCTCAGCCCAGCCTTGTAGGCGTGATTACCAAAGCCTCGGTGGGGGTAGGAACTTCCAGGCCAAGGCTTTAATGGCTACCCACTACACATAAGATAAAGATAAATTGCATATATGTATTATATCATCAGAGCATAAATAAAAGATTTAAAAGGCATTATGCTAGGTGTTATCATAAAGATGAGTCCATAGAAGAGAGAGGAACTGACCTTCTGAGCACAGAGGCCATGTTAGAAGGAAGTAGAGGAAAGCTGGTTTACCAAGCACACAGAAACCAGCAGACAAAAGTTCGTGTGATTAAAAGCTTGTGCAGCACAGTACATGTTTCAAGATGGAAAGGAGAAGACCCATACCATGGCAAAAGCCATGGCAGAAATATTTTAAGTGGAGGAGATGAATTACTTATAAACAATGAGTTTGGATCTTTAGATGTTGTCCTTCCTTAGAAACCATACTACCTAGAACTTTGCTTTGTATTTGAGCTTCACATTAAGGACATGGGTGAACTCTAGCAAAGAGGAACCTTCCACAGTCTCAGGAATATTGAACTGTACCAAATGCAATGTATTTGCAAACTTGTTTGCAGATTTTAAGACTGTAGATGGGGGCAAGGAAACACTTTGAACCTGCAAGAGATCAAAATAGCAGGTTGTTCTTGGAAACCAGAGCTATGCTGTCCTTTAGCACCACAAACAATCATGTTCTCAGCAGGGAAATCTACACAGTGCTGGTAATAATAAGGAAATTGGAGGCACTGATCCTTTACTGGGTAAAGAGATGAACCACTTTAGGCAGCTATTCAGTTCCTCCCCACCCCTGCTGATTTGCATCTGCCTAAAGTACAGCCTTCTGCCCTGATGACTTTCTGAGTAAACCATTCACAAGCTATGCAGGAGTCAGTCCCAGTTAGGATGCATTATGTGAATGAGGGTCCATGCCCAATATGTAGGTATCTGAGGCTCTGGGTCCCCAGCAAAGAACACAACGTTGTGAATTTTCTTATATCAGTAGTCAGTGCACCTTGGTTTTTAAGGACCATCCTGTCATCTTATTAATCATTTGGTCAATTGTTATTAATCTTACATGTCAAATGAACACTGGGTTGACTCAGTCCTTACCCTACTTGTCTGTATCTCTGAGAAATAGAGTCAACATTGCTTGACAGGTAAGTCAAGGGGTTAGAAATATGGTACACTGGTACGTGCAGAAACAAGGGGATACTCCTAAGGTCCCAACACATTCAAACTGCAACTAGGATTTCCACCCAGGTTCAGAAGCAAAGGGACTGCTGTAGATGTTTTTTCACCATCATTATATTGGAGTCTGAGGATACTGTGGTCAATACTGGCAATACTCCTCCAACAGTGATACAAATCAACATTAACCACTCAGGGAAGCATAAACTGAGACAAGGCTGACACAGTGTCTCCTCCTCCCCATGCCTCCACTTTTTGATAGCATTTCTTAGGTGCAGCTAGATTTGAAGGTCACTGGGAGGTTTATGGAAAGAACATTGTGCTTTCTCCCACAAGTCCACATTCTCAGTGCCAGTTGTGCAAACATTTCCATTTTCTATGATACCTTAAGAAGAGCAAGAGCAATGATACATATGAGATACATGAGTCATAATAAGCTGTGATGTATAAAGGAAAACATACCAGTAGATATATTCGTACAGGGTTTATTTTCATGTTGGAAATCAGAGTCTGCATAATAATTATCAGCTGATTAGCAAGACATTGTGATCATGAAAATGTATGCTTTTATGATAGAATCTTATTGGACTTTTCTGGAGTACATAGCTCTCTGTCTCTGGACAAAAGATCACACATTTGTATAAAAGTAAAACTTAAAAATGAAATGAAGTAATATATTAAGTAATTAACAAGTAAATAATCAAACTACAAGACAGAATAACCATCTTGAGGCTTGATAATACTGGACAGTGAAAAGTTCCAGAGCCTAGGCTATAATTCCTGTATAGACTGAGCTGCTTTACAGTGAGTTTAGGCCACTTCTGGATGTGATCTTCCTTCTGCAGGAGATTGCTGACAGATCAAGTCTTTATATAAATCCTCAGCAAACCTACATATTCCCTCTCAGCTCAACATAACTGGCAAAATATACACTTAGAAAATATTTTTAATATATAAAATTGTGGGATGGAAAGGAAGAAAGGGTACAAGACTTCAGTGATTAATTACCCTGAGCTTGGACTTTTGGCATCATGACCATATTCCCAGGAAGCTGTGAATTTACCTTAGATGAGAAAGGGGCCTTTGATGATGTAAACTATAAACATTTATAGGGAATAATTTCTGTGTATTGATTAGATGCTCCTCTAACAAAATAACAAAAATTCTCATTATGAAACTGAACACAAACACAATGGGGTCAGGCTGTGTCTACACAGAGAATAGTGATGCACAGATCTGGTCATAGTCAAGAACTTCAGGCCACGGAACCTAGAAAAAGTCAGGGGTAGAGTCTCCTCCAAAACCTCTGGAGGGATCCACAACTTCATACAACCTAAAAATGACTAACTGAAGCTTATTCCAGAGTTGTGACTGGTTGTGAGATATTTTAACTAGTGCATGACTCCTAGTGATTGGAAATTTCTACAACAACCTTTGGAAACAAATACAAATAGAGATCAGATGAAAGGCAAACTCTCAGGTTAAAGCTGCTTTTGTGTCATTTTAGAGTCTGGATTCAGCTTTCCAGTCAGAAATATAAAGGGATACAAATTTTTCATATTATCGAAAGAAACTGTGTGAAACCAAACAGTGAAAACACTGAACATGTAGCAATTATAAAATGAACACTGATGACTTTGAAAATGATTGTAGCTAATAATATCTTCTATAGTATCTTATCTATAAAATGTTTAAATGTATTTAAAGCAGAACATTGTCTGTTTGTGTGCATTCATAATTAAAAAAAACTCATGTGTCACTGTAAATCATGGATATCCTTATTCTTCATATCATAGAAAAGGTAGTGGTCATCAGAACACACAGATATTTTGCAAAGAATCTAATGATCACACATGCCAAGGAAGACCTTTCAGACATTCAACATATCATTTCAATATGATAATTCAATCCAAGAGAAAAACACACAGCATACAAAATTGAAGGCTGGACATATCGAGAGGGATGTGAATGTCACATCTTCCCACTACCTCTGCCGCAGAGCATGCTGACCTAGATTTCTAATCATAAAAGTCCACCCTCCCCCTTGCTTCTCAAGCTTACTCTGACACTCTTTGTTTCAAACTACAGATAGTTTTTTGTGTTGAACCTTACTTCATTCTGGCCCTTTCCATCCCCCTGACACAGGCATTCCCTGTCATATTCTGTTTTGTAAATCTTACATGCCATCCAATAGGAAATGAATGAACCAACTTTGATAAGGAAAAATCCCTGCCCTTCATTAAAATTCTGTAAGAACTTATTCTGAGACATGGAGCTCATGAGAGTATCTAGCAATTACTCACCTAAAGAAAACATAGGTAATTTAGTTTTCTTACAGTATAATTAATGTTCTATAATTATCATTTTGATGACTTTCCTAATAATTTGGGTTAAATTTACCTTGGAATACTTTTTCCAACTGTGTTGGGATTTTTCCTTGGTAGGACTATATAAACATTTATTCTAAATTAGTCCTTAAATACCAAATATGGGTACTGAGGGCCAAACTCAGGTTCTCTGGTAGGATGATTGGGAACTGGGTAATTTTCTTAGTATTTTAAAAATTTTATATGTTTACTATTAATTTTTTCTACTATTCTGGTAATGTTTTCCATCTCTTCATATCTACAATGTTACAAAAACAAAAACAACAACAAAAAAGTCCCATGCCACAGAATTCTGGGATGGGTCTTTTGTCATCAATATCAAAGGTCTTTTATTGTCAAGTTCCCATGGAAGTATCTTTTAGCTTTTCTGCCTTCTCAATTCTGTTTACCTTCCTGTGCTCATGAAGTTATCATTTTATTGTCACCACCATCTCTGCCTGTGATACTCTCATGATCTCTCCTATAGAGTCTTAAGATATATTGTTATAATATAGATAGGATATGTGGAGTATCCTATCTGCAGTAATCATCCAAGGCAATCTCCTCATCTCAACATTATTTAGACAACCCTTTCTGCATAGTTGTTTTTCTCTGAGGAAATGTCTTCACAGATTCTTGAATTATGATGTTGGGGCTGCCAGCATTTTCTGACAAAGTATGTATTCAATATTTAATAGGTAGTAAATCACTTGTGCTACTTGTTCTTATTTTAAGATTGGAGATTCAATCTCTCTTCTGAAAATAATGTTTTAATACACTAGAAACTATTTTCAGTGCTTGGAAATGTGTTAGAGAGTAACAAGGGCCCTACTACTAAGAAAGACATCACATTTTTTTCTGGCCATAAGGCAGTTTCAGTGATGTTGAAATAATAGAGTATCCCAAGATATTCTGTCTCTATCACTGAGGTGATATTTATAGTGATTGGATTTAGAGGCAAAAGAGACAAAATTTGTAGTAAGGACATTCTCTAGAGGAGGAAGATACTAGTGGAAGTGTTTCCAACATCTGAATGGGCCCTAGGTTAACAACTTTCCTTTTAAATGCAGTTCCAAGTAGAAAGTTCTGACTGGGCTCAGAGTTTAACTTCTCCATCTTGGTATCATGTTTACAGCCATTAATATTTTTCTTTATGTGGGTTTGCACACAGGTATCAACTGTTCGTTGTACCATGTGGTGATATTTTATTTGTGCTAAAATGTGATTTTATTTGTATATTAATAAATAAATTTGCTTGGAGATCAGAGGTCAAAGTGAGTCATAAACCGGAGTTAGGTGGTGGAAACAAATTCCTTTAATCCAATGACAAGGCAGGGAGATTTTCTGTGTAGTCAAGGACACAGCCAATACCAAACATAGAGACCTGGAAGTCTGTAGAGACAGGCAGTGATGTGGAAGTCATGTGGTTCGGTTTAGAACCATGAGAAGGCAGAACAGAAATGTAATAAAAACATAAGTCTGACTGGAAGAAGCTCTCTCTGAGGGTAAGATAAAGCTAGTTGTGGATCTTGACGTTATCTCTTTGGTTAATAACTCTGTATTTGGCTCTGAGTCTCTTATTTAATAAGACTGTTTAGAAATTCATCTACATTTGTGCCCATGTGGCAGGAATTCATTAAAAAAAATATTGGTGGCCTCACAGGCCAGAGGTTACAGGCCCCAAACCCAGCTGGGGCTATAAGCAATCTGACTGCATAAGGCCAGAGCTGCACTCCACTGTAGCTACAATCAGTTTCACACAGCTGGAGCTACTTACAGCCAGATCACCAACTCAAGCAACTCAGGCCCAAATTGGCTCAAGCCAGAGTATATGGCTGGACTTGAGCTTACAGCTTTTTTTTCTTCTCCTGGTAGATAGTAGGTGCTTTCTCTCTCTCTCTCCCTCTCTCTCTCTCTCTGCAACCATGCTAGGTAGCTGCTTTAAAATTCCCTCAGGATCTGGACCAGAGGTGCGTGCCTAGACTCACACCCAGAGAGGCCCTCACCTAGGTCCCATCCCTGGGCACCAGCAATTCAGGGGAAGACCTGCGCAACTTGACCACAGATTGTGTCCACAGGGCATGACCTCCAACCCCAAAAGAAGGTTCCCCTCTCCAAGACCCTCCAGTGGACCCTACAACCTCCATGCCCTGCCAACACATCCATCTGCCAGAGAACCCAGCCACTTCCAGAGACTTAGAAACCAGCCCCAGCTTCCATCCTGCCCCAGAAGTCCCACCTGAACCAGAGGTGAGTGCCTAGGGTTATAGTGAGAGAGGCCCCTGCCTCTAGGTCCCACC
Source organism: Onychomys torridus (assembly GCF_903995425.1). Lineage (NCBI taxonomy): Eukaryota > Metazoa > Chordata > Mammalia > Rodentia > Cricetidae > Onychomys > Onychomys torridus. The sequence goes on along the minus strand of NW_023414008.1, from coordinate 78,714 downwards.
ACTGGGCACCATCCCCAGGAAGACCTGCCCAACTTGGCCCCAGATTCTGGCCATTAGGCGGGTCCTGCAGGAAGGTTTCACTTTTTCCAACACTGCAGGCAGACCTTGCAATCTCCACACCCTGCCCCCACACCCATCTGCCTGAGACCCCAGCCACTTCCTGAGACTCAGAGACCAGGCCCCTGCTCCCATCCCCCCTGGAGCTCCCAATTGGACAAGATATGGAGATCCCAGCCACTTCCTGATACTCAGAGCCCAGCCCCCAGCTCCCATCCAGTCAGCACTCCAATCTGGACCAGAGAGAGGCTCCCTAAAACTGTCAGATCTGTCTAGACCAAGTGCACTGATAAGACCAAGAACGAATCCAAAAGGAGATGGACAGACATCAAGGCAGAGGTACATACAACAAAATAAGGAGCAATAAAGCATCACCAGAACCTAGCCCTCCTCCAACAGCTAGACATGAACATCACAGAATGGAAGAAGCAGAAGAAAACAACCTTATAAATAACATCATGAAGAGGCTAGAGCCTTATATAGAAGAAATAAAAAATAAAATGGAGGAACAGACAAACAAATATTACCTGAGAACCAGGAGAAGGATGCAAGCATTTTTATGAGTCTTGTAAGAGTAGACAGAGACAGCTGGCAGCCTGGACAGTCACCTAATGTTCCTTTGTAAAGTTGGGGCATTTGTCTTCAGCCCAGAGGACTAGAGTCTCTGGATCACTTCTCTCAGTGTCCTGTAGAATGTCTGGCAGTTTCTCTGTGAAGCAGGAACCTGAAGGACCATTTTGTCAATCAAAGTTTAGTGGTCACCTTTCTATGGGTCCTGCATGTCCAGTAGATCAAGCAGTCCAGGCAAGAACAGTTTCTTGCCCAAATGGCTATTTTTGCCAAGGTGAAGATAAGATATGAAGTGTCTTCAATGCCTATCCTCCTCTCTGAAGTAAATTGGTGCTTCCAGGAGCAGACATGTCTCATTGTCCAGAAAGTATAAATTTTAAAAGTATTTTAAATGCCATATTCTGTAGGTCTTTGAAGTATTTGAAGATTACCTATCTATCTGAAATATCTCTATGTATATCTAGAAGACTAACTAACATGGCTACGAGTATGATTATCATAGATGACTAATCATTAATCTATTTTTAATTATCAATTTCAATTTAAAATGAACTATACAAACATAAGACCTTAAACATGATTAGAAATATACACACAGTATAACAAAATTAACTTTAAGTTTGTATCAATAGACTAAAATCTATACCAATGTAAAACATTTTAAACAAGTTGTTGCTCTTTAGAAGTAAGTTCCCTAATCTACCCTTTTATCCTGTTATATCTGTATCATATCCCCTTTTCTTCTTTAGAAAGAGATTGCATTTATAATCAAACTGTTTTAAATAAAATAGTGTTTTTTCTCCATCCCATACCAGAGGGCTCTTCTGATTTGGGACACAAGAATCTCTTAACCTTTTCTTTTAACAATGTGCTTGGGTTTAGAGAAGGAGTGAGTCAATTTCATCTCCAAAGCCAGCTGGGAATTTGGGCGTAGTTTCTCTTACTACTTCCTGCTGGAGGGGGGCACTGTATCTTATGGGGACACAAAGAAAATTTTAGGATTATGGAGTAGTCCATGAGGGTAAACTCCTGAGCCAGTTGCCTTGAAAACATTCCGGATGTCGGATCATCTGAGCCATGGTGTCATCAGAGACCTTTCAGGTGGTGGTCTTGGCTGATCAAACCTGATGTATCTTAATCTGGAACAAATCCATAGCCTCTGGCTTTCTGTGGAAACAAAAGCAGAGACTCTTTTCCAAAGCCACATATCCTTATATCCAAATTTTGAAGTCAAGATACCTTTAAAATTTACATATTTGTTTAACTCAACAGCTTTTACAATCAAATCTTTTTCTGTAGTTAAAAATCCCAAAGACAAGACAAACCAGATTCTCTGTGTAATATCTATCTTTGTAAGACTGAAATGTGGCTGTGGCTGCTGGCTCCACCCATCTCTCCTTCCCAACATGGCCATGGTACAATTTACTGCCAGCTCTGGGTCTGGAGCCATGTGTACCATCAACTATCAGAAGCAGTTCTATCAAAGCAGCGCATAGCCCAGAAAACTCTTATTTTTTTTAACTAGCAAAGGCTAAATCCACCATGCAGCAGAGTAAAGTATCACTTGTAGATTCCTCATTCCCGCCACACTGCAAGTCAGACGCACACGCCAGAAACCTGCCATAGTAGCTCAAACCGGCAGGCTGTGGCTAACTTGAGGGAGACAACTAGGAAGCTGTTTTTAGCTCCATCTTAGAATCTTTTTTCTCAGGTTTTAGGTGGAAACTCTTGCCCCACGTTGGGTGCCAATTGTAGTTGGAGTTTTTCTGCCTGACCCAGAGTCAGGACAAATCTCTCTTACCCGCCAGTCCCATAGTCACTCAGACCCAAGCAAGAAAGCACACGGAAACTTATATTGCTTACAAACTGTATGGCCGTGGCAGGCTGCTTGTTATCTACCTTTTCTATCTTAAATTAACCCATTTCTGTTAATCTATACTTTGCCACGTGGCTTGTGGCTTACTGGTGTCTTTATATGTTGCTTCTCGTGGCAGCAGCTGGCAGTGTCTCTCTCCAGCCTTCTACTTCCCAGAATTCTCTTCTCTCTTATCCCACCTATACTTCCTGCCTGGCCACTGGCCAATCAGAACTTTATATACATAGAGCAATATCCACAGCAAGAGTAGCTGAATAGCTTGATCTGTTTGGGAGGCACCCAGTCTGTGGGACCAGGATGTGTCCTTAGTGCATGAGCTGGCTGTTTGAAACCTTGGGCTTACACAGGGACACTTTGCTCAGTCTGGAAGGAGGTGACAGGACCTGCCTGTACTGAATCCACCAGGTTTAAATGAATCCCCAGGGATGCCTTGATCCTGGAGGACATGGGAATGGAGGGGAGGGGCTTAGGGGAAAGTAGGGGTGGGTGCAGGAGGGGGGAAGAAAGAGGAACCCATGGCTGATGTATAAAATTTAAAACACATAATAAAGAAAAAAAATATTTAAAAAAAAGAAAAAAGAAATGGGCTATAGAACTAAACAGCATTCTCAACAGAGGAAGCTCAAATGGCTGAAAGACATTTAAGGAATTGCTCAACACCCATAATTATGGGGGGGGGATGCAAATCAAAATGACTCTGAGATACTACCTTACACCTGTCAGAATGGCTAAGATAAAAAACACAGAAGACAGCTTATGCTGGAGAGGATGTAGAGCAAGGGAAAATTTCCTCTACTCCTGTGGGTATGCAAGCTTTTACAGCCACTTTGCAAATCAATATGGCACTTCCTTAGAAAATTGGGAATCTATCTCCCCCAAGCCCTAGCTATACCACTCTTGGGCATATACACAAGGAATGCTCAATCATACCACAAGGGCACATGCTCAGCTATGTTCATAGCAGCATTGTTTGTTATAGCCAGAACCTGGAAACAACCTAGATGCCCTTCAACTGAAGAATGGATAAAGAAAATATGGTACATATACACAATGGAGTACTACTCAGCAGAGAAAAACAATGACACTCTGAGATTTGTAGGCAAATGGATGGATCTAGAAAAAAAAAAATCATCCTGAGTGAGGTAACCCAGATTCAGAAGGACAAATATGGTATGTACTCACTCATAGTAGGATACTATATATAAAACAAAGATGACTAGACTGCTACCCAACTCCAGGGATGCTACCTAAAAACAGGACCCTAAGAAAGACACAGGGATTGCCCAAAGACAGAGAAATTGATAAGACGAGAGTGGGAGTAATGAATGGCAAGGTTTGAGAGAAAGAGAGCAGCCTTGGTAAGTCAATTAAAATGTCAGATATCTTAAAGGTAGAAACTACTTAAAAGAGAAAAAAAATTGTCCACATCAAAAAAATGGGAAATATCTTTACAATGGCTATCCATTGGTCTTTGTTTAATAAATTATTAGGCAGTCTGAAAATAAAACAATTACATGAGAGGATTAAAGATGATGGGATATATATAACATAAATTATGCATATTATTTGTTTCCTTCTTTTTATTTTACAATTTAAAAAGATAGTTAATTAAAGTGCCAGCATAAAAGCTATAGAAATCCCTGTTCAAATTAATTATATAGAAATTCAGATACCTTTAATCCCAGCACATGGGAGACAGATGTAGGAGGATCTCTGAGTTTGAGGACAGCCTGAACTACAGACTGAGTTCCAGGAAAAAGGCACAAAACTACACAGAGAAACCCAGTCTTGAAAAACCTAAAAAAAACAAAGGAAAAAAAAAAAAACCTTCTTCCTCTCCATTGACATGATCTAAGAGTTGACACCCTACCTGAGGACAATGTTGTAAACAAGACTTATGTTCAATAAACTGTAGACTCTATATTGTGAAGGTAATGTCTTCCCCCTATCAGTTTTTCTGATTACTAACCCCATAGGATTTTGAAAATATTTAATATTTATTATTTTTATTCTTTGTGTACTGGTGTTTTGGCTGCATAATTGTTTGTAAACAATATGAGTACAGTGCCTCAGAAGCTACAAGAAAATGAGGTCTAAGATACCCTGGGCTTGGAGTTATAAAGAGTTGCTAATAGTGGTATGTGTGCTGGGAATCAAACCAAGGTCCTGTGGAAGAGCAGCTAGTGTTCCTAATCACTAAGCTATCTGGCCAAATGGCCTCCTCAGAATTTTGAAGCAATAATTAGACAAAAATTTTCTTCCTAAGGCAACTCCAAATTTTTTTTTTTTGTGTGTGTGTGTGTGTGTGTGTGTGTGCGCATGCGTGTGTGTGTGTGTGCTGTGAATGATTGGGTATTGGCACCACTGTTGCATGAATCTCAGCTGTTGCCATAACTCTGCTACTCAGGAAAAGTTGTTTTCTCATATAAGTCATGAGAAGCATTCCCTTGTTTTTAATGTTAGGCCTGGGGAAATGGACACAGAACAGTTTGTCTAAATAAATCATATCTGCACATGGAAACCTGACATTGTCCTCTAACTCCAGACAAAGAGGAACACTTATAGTAGCTAGAAACAGCAGCAGTAGCAATCAAGACATCCTGGGCTCTCACTTCTGCTTCCCTGATGGTTTGTGTCATGGCATGAAATACTGTGGGAGGGATACCGTAAGTGTATTGGCAGTAATAAGTCGCAATATCTTCAGCCTGCAGGCTGCTGATCTTGAGAGAATACTGTGTGCCAGATCCACTGCCACTGAACCTCGATGGTACCCCATTTGCCAAGTATTTTGCACCATAGATCAGGAGCTTGGGAGAGTTCCCTGGTTTCTGCTGATACCATGCTAAATTAGTATAAATATCCTGACTTGACTTGCATGTCATGGTGACACTTTCTCCCAGAGATGCAGACAGGGAGTCTGGAGACTGAGTCATCTGGATGTCACATTTGTCACCTGAGATTGAAAAATTGAAAACAAATTCCCACAGAATTAATCCTGTTAATTGAAGGCTCTTCTAGAGATGAGGCAGCAGTGTCCACACTCAGAGAAATACATTTGCAATGTTGTCTTCCTTACCTGTGAGCCAGACCAGCAGAAACCCCAGGAGCAGAGTGGGGGTACTCATGTCTGTGCTGTGATCTGTCTGAGGCTGACTCCAGCACAGTGTGTGACCTGACTATGAAGAAGTCCTCAGGGCAGTGGGCTGTGCTCTGGGCATATGCAAATCAATGGCTGGGGACATCCACAGGAATTCCCAAGTCAGTGACTCATTAAAAGCCTGTGTTTCAGTTATGTGTCAGATCAGAGAGGCAGTAAATGTTTGTTGAGAATGTGCTGTTCTTTGGATAACAAATGACAGAACCAGTATATGAGTTGCACCTTATTTGGTCTATATCATATGCAATGTAGAATTTCCTTGCTATTTTGCTTGTTATTTTCCACCTACTCAGGGAATGAAAATAATGACAAGACACAGGAAGAGTGTCAGAAAGTATAGGATATGTTCAAAAACTAATTGGCTTGAAAATCAATACCAGAGTTACTCTGAAGTATGTGGTCATGATTTTTGGACTTATGGATATATTAAAGAATCTTCAATAGAGAAAAATTATGCACCCTGCTCTATTTAGCTCCATTAATATGAATATATTTCATGTACTAACACCATATGGTGTATGTTTAGATTGATCAATAAAATAATGGTCAAAAACACACAGAGTTTGTCAAAATGGTAATTTATTTCTGAGTTGACAACTGTCTTGTAAAAATATAGTTTATATAGAAATGTTTTTCATTTGGCTTATGCTGAATATCCCTGAAAATTGTAAATAAGATTTTAATGATTTGGTATTCAAGTATGCAATTGTTTTTCCTGTATGTGTGTCTGTTACCCACAGAAGTCAATGCAGTATGTTAAATCCTGGATCTCCTGGAACTGGAATAGGTTCAAGCCACCATGTTGGTGCTGAGAATTGAACCTTGGTCTTCTACAAGAACAAGATATGTGATTAACTGTTGAGCAATCTTTTCAACCTGCCAATGAAAATTTTATTTCAGTTAGCTTATGGCCCTTTTGCAAATATACAGTGACAGTTATCATTTCTCACCTTTTCATTATCTGTCCTTAAAACACTTACACCAACCACATAATGACTTTCATATTCTCTGTTGCATTTCATTGAAGCACAAAACATTGACACACACAGTAACTATAAGGAGTGTATTTGTTCTGAACAGACAGGAAGGAGTAAAGTCATTGTTCCTCATGTCCCAGGTCAAGAAAGCTTCTACTAGAAGACACTGGACTTGCCTCACATCTGAAGAAATCATCAGAGAATACCATATTTTGTCTTATTCTCTTGGAATTAAGACTTCACTATCAACACATCTGTTTAAAGTTGGATTGACACAGTTTCTGGTCATGTTCAGCTGCCTACCTCAAGCTTCACCTCCTTCATTAATTTACATTCTCAGAAAATACTACAGATATTATTGGTCATGAGATATGATAAAATGGAAAGAACTGAGTCAGTCCCTGTCCATGTTAAATCAGTCTTTCTTCACACTCCTCTAGAAGCCCATTTTCTTTTACATGCCATTGCTTTAGAGAAAATAACAATATGGTTCACAAAAGATCTAATACTTGGACTGATGTTTAAACTTCCATGGCATCCATAATGCACTATCCATATAAGTGTGTTAAAGAGTGAGATTATACTGAGAAAAACTCATTGTCAGTAAGAGAGTTTGCCTAATTATAATACCATGATTGAGGTCCTTGGAGTGTGGTCTATGTATTGACTTCTGAAGGAAACTGAGAACCTACACATTAAATGAAGTGCTACTCATATAGTGAGGAAAAAGCAAAAGCCTTCAGATTCATTCCACAACAGTGACAAGGCTTTGGATATCATGAAGTTCACACTCAGATTACTTCACAGCCAGGTTCTTCATGGCCCCAGATACAGGGGTGGTTTTGCCTAGTGTCTCAATTTTAAGAAGCTGTGGACAATCTCCCAAACCAGAAAAAAAAAACAGGGGAAAGGGTTAATTCCATAGATGTATACCATTATTGCTGTGGATATCGCTCTGTACAAATAAAATGCTGTTTGGCCAGTGCTAGGCAGGAAGTATAGGCGGGACAAGAGAGAAGAGGATTCTGGGAAGTAAAAGGCTGGAGAGAGACACCGCCAGCCGCCGCCATGAGAAGCAACATGTAAAGACACTGGTAAGCCACAAGCCATATGGCAAAGTATAGACTAATAGAAATAGGTTAATTTAAGATAAAAGAAGCAGATAACAAGAAGCCTGCCATGACCATACAGTTTGTTAAGCAATATAAGTCTCTGTGTGCTTTCTTGATTGGGTCTGAGCGACTATGGGACTGGCGGGTAAGAGAGATTTGTCCTGACTGGGCCAGGCAGAAAAACTCCAACTACACATTATCAATAGTCAAGGTAGTAAAAATGGAGAAAGAGACTTATCAATAGCTAATGAAATGCCATGACTTGCAAGTGTTTTCACTTTCTATAATAATCCTTTGAGACTTTGAGATTAGGCTGGAGATTAGGATGTCAGGTGTACCAGGTAGAATATTTTCTTTCAAAGTCATTGATTGACCTGAGTTCTTCCTATGCTCCTTATATCCTCATATAATTTGGGATGCTCAACAACAATTTCCACTCAGGTTATATATTTATTCAATCTAGCAGCTGCACCAGCTCTGTAATGGATTAAAGGCAGTGCCAATGTAAAAGAGAACAGATCTGACAATGATCCTCCAATTTAACAAGATCATTGGTTGGGGCCAGAGAACTAGAATGGGATTTCCTCCATCTGTAACACAAAGAATTATTAGAATTTCTAGACTGCGGGAAAGAAATGTGCCAGACCACACCTACCAAATGGGCAGGGACTAGTGGAAAATGCTGGAACCAAAGTGCATCAGAAACTAGAAAATTCTCTTGTCCCTACTGCTACAATGACTGACTGTCCAAATGCTGATGATTGTGAATGAATTACTGCCATGATCTTGACATGTATTATTGCCTCCACTGTTGGAATGATTGTTAAAATAAGGTCATGTTTGGTTCTTTGTCCATGTGGAGCCCAGAAAAAGTCAAAAATAGTTCATTGGAAATTTTAATGTGCTCAGGAAAATTAATGTGTCAAACTTGGAAATATTTATTCCTGTGAATGCTATCATCAGAACTAGGAAGATTTCTACATAGGTTATCACACATAAATATGTCAGAACACATAAATCATTAGTATAATACTGGATACTAAGAAGTAAGAAAATATTGGGTTTTGATGCAGGTTAATCATGGACTACTTGCCTACTGTAAAAAAGATCCCTGGGTTAGAGCCACAACATTGAATGGGCCTGATGGTGCACTCCTGTAGTCCCAGCTCTTTGGAGTAGGAAGCAGACATTCCAGCCAGAGTTAGATGAGACCCAGACTTTATCATGAAAAAAAAATCTAAGCTGGGCAGTGGTGGCACATGCCATTAATCCCAGCACATGGGAAGCAGAGGCAGGCAGATCTCTGTGAGTTCAAGGTCAGCCTAGGCTACCAAGTGAGTTCCAGAAAAAGGTGCAAAGCTACACAGAGAAACCCTGTCTCAAAAAACCAAAAAGAAAAAAGAAAAAATCTAACTTTGAAATAGGTTAGGAAATATTGATATCAGTTTATTAAACATAGTTACATGAGTAAATGGAGTAGAGAATTTATTACCCCCAACCCACACATCCAATACATGTTTGAGTTACTTCAGATAAACTTTACAGATTGGAATAAGTATTAGCCAAGAATATAATTAATATGCATAATTGTTGGAAACCCCTAAGCATATATATGATCAGAAGTAGTATTTTACAATGCTGTCTCAAGGCCATCTAATTTAGAGCAATTCATCCTTCAATAACAAATCATAGTCTATTGCCATGTAGCTTAGTTAATATGGTTCATTGTGGGGTATTAGTGTTTCCTCCATGGTCACTTAGATGCCTAAATACTGTTGCTGCTGTAGCTCAGGGTCAATCAAAAACACTGGCACCACAAACAACAATGCAGAAAGAAGCAAACATGTAAAACCTGAAAGAAGGATCATATTGAATATTTCCTGCCTTGGAATTTTTTTGTATGTGCTTTTTGTTTTGTTTTGCTTTGTTTTATTGTTTATTTGTTTGTTTGTTTTTCTGTTTTTTCAACACAGTGTTTCTCTGTGTAGTTTTGGTGCCTGTCCTGGATCTTGCTCTGTACACCAGGCTGGCCTCGAACTCACAGAGATCCGCCTAGCTCTGCCTCCCAAGTGCTGGGATTAAAGACATGGGCCACCACCACCTGGTGGAATATTTTTTTAATTACTCAGTTGATTCATTGTATGTAAAAACACAGTGGAGGACTTTGGTATATGAGTATAATAGGTATATTTGTACCTCCAAACTCTAAAATTTAAAGACTAGATAATACAATGTTCTATACATATATTTTATGTTGTAGAATGAAATCTAATTGTTATAAATTAAAAGATTTACAACTTTCTTATATTAGTATTTGTTAGGCACACCCATTTCCACCATGTGGCACATCATTAAACAGAAATGAAAGAACACACTAAAATGCCCAGTTAATGGCTGTGCACACCTTTAATCCCAGCACTCAGGAGGCAGAGTCAGGTGGATCTCTATGAGTCTGAGGCTAGCCTGGGCTTCACAGTGAGTTCCAGGACAGGCTCCAAATCTACACAGAGAAACCTTACCTTGAAAAACTAAAACAAAACAAAACAAAACAAAACAAAAAAGTAGTAGGAAACTATCATCAAAATAAAATTTCCCACCCCAAGAAAAGTTGATAGAAAATAATGCTTTAATTGTTTAGTTTTTACCTGGAGGAGACACAGGCAGTCTCTGATGAAGAAGAATCTGGGGAAGAGATGTTCCTCCTGAAACTGGAAACCAAGACCAAGCATGGGCATCGGATTTTCCACTCAATTACTAGGGCTCCTGATGTTCTGGGTTCTAGGTAAAAGAATGGTTAACTCTGTAAATTTCTCTAATCATAGTCAATATTGCTGCTTGGTCTTTGAGGAAAATTCTGTAGAAATATCACTTTTTGTTTGTATTTGTTTTTAATTTTCATGTCTTAGGGGCTAGCTGTAACATCCTAATGACCCAGTCTCCATCATGCACATCAGCCTCTATAGGAGTATGTCACTCACCATTACATGCCATGAAAGCCAATATATTAACATTTACTTACTCTAGTACCAAAAGAAACCAGGAAAAGTTTCTAAGATCAAGATATAAGATGTATTCCATTTACAACCTGAAGTCCCATCAGGGTTCTCAATGAAAAGTCAGTTGTTATTGCTATAATAGAATCTTCAGTATGCTGATTCTTAGGGTAATATTTATAATATGTATATGTAAACTTTGATGTATCCTTAGCAAATTTTAGTTCAGTAAAAAGAGAAACCTCTTAGAGTCATAAAACAGATGGAAAATGAGCAATTTAACTAACTGTGCAGGAGTTTTTTGAAAATAATAAATGAGATGATTACAAATATGAGAATATACCTTTTTTATTTTAATGGAACAATGTCTTACTGTGATCTATGTTGTAGCAAGGCATCAAGCATTATTTTAGTATTAAATGAAAGTTCAGGAAAGATACAATGCAATAGAAAATAAGTAACCACATGCAATTTTCTCAGTAGAGAATTCTGAGTTCTTATATTTGTCATCCAGTAGGAGGAGGTATTGGTTGCTGAGGGGTCAAATATATATAATATTCTGTTTTGATTGATAGCCTTTTTCAACTCGTGTTAACTTTTCCTGTGATGTATCTGGTTGCAATCCTACATGTGGTAGATCATGCATATTCATAATATAACAAATAGGAAGATTTCCATAAAGTGTTATTTTAAGGACTCTGGTTAGTGCCCAAAGTCAGTTATAGATTGGATTGTATAACGACTAATTTTTTAGATCTTTCCATGTGTATTGGCCATACTAGAGACTCCTATGGAACCATAGATTAGAATGATCTGATTTCTTTGTTTGGAGAGTGGTGTGCATGCAGCTTGATGAAGTTGTAGTTCCAAGTTGCTAAGTATTTTATTTGGAAAGGATGTGTCTGTAACTCAAGCCTAGCTGAGTTCTAGGTTACTAAGCTATCCCTACCCTTAACCTACCCCTTTCTGACTTGGTCCTTCCCTAGAGTGTTCTATCTAAGAAATTGTACTTGCTATGGTGGTTTTAATGAAAAATTTCCCCATAGACTCACAAAGATATGAATCTTTTGTCCCCAATTGATATATGTTTCCTAATGATTAGAAGGTGTGGCCTTGTTGGAAGAGGTCTGTCATGGTCAGTGTACTCTAAGGTTTCAAATTCCCAAACCATTCTCTCTGTCTGCATGCCACTTGCAGGTAAAGATACGTGTTATAGAGCCAGGCAGTGGTGGTATACACCTTTAATTCCAACCCTGGGAAGGTGGAGGGAGGCAGATCCTTGTGAGTCCAAGGCCAGCTTGGTCTACAGAGTGAGTTCCAGGCATAGCTCTGATTTTCATGTGTCCACCAGGCTCCTGCATCCTTGTGTTTCTGCAGCTGCTCAGAAGCAAATAAACACACAAAGGCTAATATTATTTAAAACTCCTTGGCCATTAGATCAGGCCTACCACTAACTAGCTATTACACTTAAACTCAGCCCATTTCTGTTAATCTAGATGTTGCTGTGGTTGATATATTGTACACCCCAATAAACTTTTATCTCTGGACAGATTGGCCAAATTGAAACTTAACAGAGAAATAATGGCCTTAAGTGATGTAATGGCTCAAATGGACTTAATCGATATCTACAGAACATTCCACCCAAACATAAAAGAATATACCTTCTTCTCAGCACCCCATGGAACCATCTCTAAAATCGACCACATACTTGGCCACAAAGCAAATCTCAAGAGATACAAAACAATTGCAATAACCTCCAGTGTTCTATCAGACCACATGGTTTAAAGTTATATGTCACCACCAACAACAAAAAAACTACAGAAAACCTACAATCTTGTGGAAACTGAATAATGCTCAACTGAATCACCAATGGGTAAAGGAAGAAATAAAGAAAGAAATTAAAGACTTCCAAGAGAAAAATGAAAATGAATACACCACATAACCAAACTTATAGGACACTATGAAAGCAGTGCTAAGAGGGAAATTCATAGCACTAAAGGCCCACATAAAGAAATTGGAGAAATCTCACACTAGTGACTTAACAACACACCTGAAAGCTCTTGAACAGAAAGAAGCAAAGTCTTCCAGAAAGAACAAACTCCAGGAAATTGTCAAATTGAGAGCTGAAATCAATGAAATAGAAACAAAGAGAATAATACAAAGGATTAATGAAACAAAGAGTTGGTTCTTTGAGAAGATCAACAAGATAGACAAGCCCTTATCCAAACTAACCAAAGGACAGAGAAAGAGCATCCAAATTAACAAAATCAGAAATGAGAAGGGGGACATAAAACAGACAATGAGGAAATCCAGAGAATCATCAGGTCATACTTCAAAAACCTCTATTCCACAAAACTGGAAAATCAAAAAGAAATGGATAATTTTTGGATAGGTACCACATACCTAAGTTAAATAAAACCAGATAAACCATTTAAATAGTCCAATAACCCCTAAGGAAATAGAATCAGTTATTAAAATTCTTCCAACCAAAAAAAGCCCAGGAGCAGATGGTTTCAGTGCAGAATTCTACCAGATCTTCAAAGAAGACTTAATACCAATATTCTCTAAATTGTTCCACACAAATAGAAGCAGAAGGAACATTACCATACTCCTTCTATGAGGCTACAATTACCCCTATTCCTAAACCAAACAAAGATGCAACAAAGAAAGAGAACAACAGACTGATCTCCCTCATGGACACTGATGCAAAAATGCTCAATAAAATACTGGCAAGCAGACTCCAAGAACACATCAAAACAATTACCTACCATGATCAAGAAGGCTCCATCCCAGGGATGCAAGCGTGGTTCAACATACGAAAGTCCATCAAAGCAATACACCATACAAACAAACTCAAAGAAAAAAAAAACATATGATCATGTCACTAGAGGCAAAAAAGGCATTTGACAAAACCCAACACCCCTTCAGGATAAAGGTCTTGGAGCGATCAGGAATACAGTGAACATACCTAAACATAATAAAGGCAATTTTCAGCAAACCAACAGCCAACATCAAATTAAATGGAGATAAACTCAAAGCAAAATACCACTAAAATCAGGAACAAGGCAAGGCTGTCCCCTCTCCCCTTACTTATTCAATATAGTACTTGAAGTTCTAGCCAGAGCAATAAGAAAACATAAGGAGATTAAGGGGATACAAATTGGAAAGGAAGAAGTCAAGCTTTCCCTATTTGAAGATGACATGATAGTATACATAAGTGACCCCAAAAATTCAACCAAAGAACTGATACAGCTTATAAACACCTTCAGCAACATAGCAGGATACAAGATCAACTCAAAAAAAAAAATCAGTAGCCCTCCTACATGCAATAGACAAACAGGCTGAAAAGGAAAACAGAGATACATCACCCTTTACAATAGCCACAAATGATAAAAAGAAAAAAAAATTACTTGGGGTTACTCTAACTAAGCATGTGAAGGACCTATATGGCAAAAACTTTAAGTCCCTGAAAAAAGAAATTGAAGATGTCAGAAAATGGAAATATCTTCCATGCTCATGGATAGGCAGGATTAACATTGTAAAAATGGCAATCTTACCAAAAGCAATCTACAAATTCAGTGCAATCCTCATCAAATTACCAACAAAATTCTTCAAAGACCTGGTAAGAATAATCCTCAACTTCATATGGAAAAAAAAACCAGGAGAGCCAAAAGAATCCTGTACCTCTGGAGGCATCACAATCCTCGACTTCAAGTTCTACTATAGAGCTACAGTAATAAAAACTGTCCTGGCATAAAAATTGACATGTGGACCAATGGAATCAAATTGAAGACACTGACATTAACCCACACACTTATGAACATATAATTTTTGACAAAGAAGCCAAAAATGTACAATGGAAAACAGAAAGCATCTTCAACAAACTGGATGTCAACGTGTAGAAGGCTGCAAATAGATCCATATCTGTCACTGTGCACAAAACTTAAGTCCAAGTGGATCAAAGATATCAGCATAAATCTTGTTATTCTGAACCTGGTAGAAGAGAAAGTAGGAAGTAGTCTTGAATGCATTGGCATGGAAGAGCACTTTCTAAATATAACACCAGTAGCACAGACACTGAGAAAAACATTTCAGCAAATGGGACCTGTTAAAACGAAGAAGCCTTTGTAGAGCAAAGGACATGGTCAGCAAGACAAAGCAACAGCATACAGAATAGGAAGAAGTCTTCACCAACCCCAAGTCTGGCTGAGGGCTGATATCTGGAATATGTACAGAACTCAAAAAATTAGACAACAAAATGCCCAAAAGTCCAATTAAGAAATGGGCTATAGAACTAAACAGAGAATTCTCCACAGAGGAAGTTCAAATGGCTGAAAGACATTTAAGGAATTGCTCGACATCCCTAATTACCTGGGAAATGCAAATCAAAATGACTCTGAGATACCACCTTACACCTGTCAGAATGGCTAAGATAAAAAAACACAGAAGACAGCTTATGCTAGAGACAATGTGGAACAAGAGGAACTCTCCTCCATTGCTGGTAGGAATGCAAGCTTGTATAGCCACTTTGGAAATCAATATGGCACTTCCTTAGAAAATTGGGAATATATCTCCCCTAAGACCCAGCTGTAGCACTCTTGGGCATATACAAAAGGAATGCTCAATCATTCCACAAGGACATTTGCTCAGCTATGTTCATATCAGCATTGTTTGTAATAGCCAGAACCTGGAAACAACCTAGACGCCCTTCAACTGAAGAATGGATAAAGAAATTATGGTACATATACACAATGGAGTACTACTCAGAAGAGAAAAACAATGAAATCATGAGGTTTGCAGGCAAATGGATGGATCTAGAAAATATCATCCTGAGTGAGGTAACCCAGATTCAGAAGGACAAATATGGTATGTACTCACTCATAGGAGGATACTAGATGTAAAACAAAGATGACTAGACTGCTACACAACTCCAGGGAGGCTACCTAAAAAAGGGACCCTAGGAAAGACAATGGGATCACCCAATGACACAGAAATGAATGAGATCTACATAAACATCTTGGACGACAGTTTGAGTAATGAAGGACAAGGTTCAAGGGAATAAAAGCTTAGGGGAGCAGGAGATCCCAACTGGATCAAGAGCAAAAAAGGAGAACAAGGAATAACAGACCATGATAAATGATGACCACTTGAGAACAGGAATAGGCAGAGTCCTGGAAAGATCTTCAGAAATCTACAATTATACATCCTCTGTAGACTGCTGGCAATGGTCAAGAGAAAGCCTGATGTGACCTAGTCTGGTGATCAGATGGCCAAACACCCTAAAGGTCATGCTGGTACTCGAACTCTCAACCAATAATTGATGGAAGTGGATGCAGAGATCCTTGGCCAGGCCTCAGGTGGAGCTCCAGGTGTCCAATTGTTGAGAAAGTGGAGGGAATGTAATAGTGTGAATCATTGAGACCAAGAATGGAAAAGCACAGGGACAAATAGCAAAATGAATGGAAACCCATGAATTATGAAACAAAGGCTGTGGAGGCCCCAGCTTGAATAGGCCTTCTGTATTAGTGAGACAATTGAATAGCTTGAACTGTTTGCGAGGCATCAAGGCTGTGGGACTGGTACCTGTCCTTAGTGCATGAGCTGGCTGTTTGGAACCTGGGGCTTACACAGGGACACTTTGCTCAGCCTGGAAGGAGGGGACTGGACCTGCCTGTACTGAATCCACCAGGTTTAAATGAATCCTCAGGGGTGCCTTGATTCTGGAGGACATGGGAATGGAGGGGAGGGCCTGGGGGGAAGGTGGGTGTGGGGGTGGGAGGGGAGAGGACAGGGGAACCCATGGCTGATGTGTGAAATTAAAGCATAAATATAATAAATTTTTAAAAAAGGAAAAATATTAATTTTTTTCTGAGTTTATCTAATTTTACTGGACTGGACATTGTTAATATATATAATGGATTTTTTTGTCTGAATCTGTCAAATGTTAATGGACTAGACATTGTTAATTTAATTCTTGACTGTAACCATCTTTTATTATTTTAGAAAAAAAAGGGGGGAAATGTGGTTGATATATTGTGCACCTCAATAAACTTATCTGGGGTCAGAAAACAGAGCACCCACTAGACATAGATGCCAGATAATGGTGGCACACATGCCTTTAATCCTAGTAGATATCTGTCTGGATCTCTGTGAGTTCAAGGCCACACTGGATATAGCCAGGCATGGTAACAAGAGCCTTTACTCCCAGGAAGTGATGTCACTGGGTTTTTTTATTTATTTATTTATTTTTTTTTTAAGACCCTTTAAGATTCATGTTACATGTTGCCACATATTCCGTGGCTTTACTTGTGTTCCTGTTACATGCTGCTCCTTAGATGGTGGGCTGGAGTCTCCTGACTCAGCCTTCATCTTCCCACAATTCTCTTCTCTGTTTGTCCTGCCTATATTTCCAGCCTGGTTCCTGGCCAATTAGCATTTTATTTTTACAGAGCAATATTCACAGCATCCAGGACAAGCTCCAAAGTTACACAGAGAAAAGTTGTCTTGATCATAACAACAAGAAAGATGCAGTTTCTAAGTTCCTGCTCCTGTCATGTCTACTTTCCTGCTGCTGTTCTTTCCCACCATGTTGGTCATGGACAAACCTGGAACTGTGGGCTTCAAATTAAATACTTTCTGTTATCAATTGCCTTGATCATAATGTTTTTTTCCTGTAATAATAAAGTAACCAAGACACTTGCCTTTCTACTTTCTAGTAAGGAGAGAAATGAATAGAATGTTACCTGAGGAAAGCCTCTTCCCATCCATATATGTAATATTCAAGTTACACCCCAGCTGAGGACCCTGTGATCAGGAACACTTACTTTCATTTAAAAAGGGACTATACATTCTGAGAATAATCTGTTCTCTGTATATTTTTTTTCTGAATACTACTAGTCCCTTAACATTTTCAAATATTTCAGATTTACTTTTGGTTTCTATTTATTGCTGTTTTGCCAGCACATATGTCTGTGTACTATATGAGGACAATATATTCAGATATTCAGAGGTCAGAATAGGGGTTCAAATACTCTGGAACTAGAGTTAGAGACAGTTGCTAGGAGTGCTGAGAATTAAACCAAAGTCCTCTGGAAGAATAGCCAGTGCTTCTCTCTCTCTCTCTCTCTCTCTCTCTCTCTCTCTCTCTCTCTCTCTCTCTCTCCCCCTGTGGTGTGTGTGTGTGTGTGTGTGTGTGTGTGTGTGTGTGTGTGTGTGTGTGTGTATGTGTTTTGACATCTTTGTTGTTTGAAGTTGAGCTGGTGTCATAACTCTACTCAGGAAATCATACTTTTTCGTGTAAGTCATGAGAGGTCTTCTGTATTTTTCATGCTAGTGCTGGAGAAGAGGATAGAGATTTAGAACATAGAAAAGTTTATATGAACACTATACAAAAATATCACATTGGCTTTTAAATCTTTCCTAAGAGAAATACTGTCAGCAGAAGTGAGCATAGAAAGAGCAATTAAGGCAGCCTAGGCTCTCACTTCAGCTTCCCTGGGTGGTTTAGGTTATGACTTGAATCACTGTGGGAAGGAAACTATTATTCTTTGGGCAGTAATAAGTTGCTACATCTTCCGGCTGCAGGCTGCTGATCATGAGAGAATACTGTGTGCCAGACCCACTGCCATTGAACCTCGATGAGACCACATCTGCCAAGTTTTTTTGCAAGATAGATCAGGAGCTTGGAAGATTTCCCTGGTTTCTGCTGATGCCATGCTAAATGAGCATAAATGTCCTCACTTACTTGGCCTGCCATGGTGACACTTTTAAATACATTATAATAATGCTAAAATTTGTATAACCAGAGAGGTTAGTCACAGAGGGAGAGCTGGGGGGAAATGTGGATTTCTTTGTGTGGGGGAAATGGAAAGGATTTTATGGTTGGACTGGAGCTGTGTGTGGGTGTCAAGAATGGGAGGAGGAGATGGGAAGGAGCTGAAGGAAGGAACTGAGGATGTGAACATGGGTGAAAGACAGCAAGAATTGAAGAACATTTGAGGAGTTTTTGAAGGGCTGTGTGGAATCCTTATGCAGTGCAAACTTCCTATAATATACAATAGTGATCTTAATGAATTCTCCAATTATCAAGGGAGACAGAATTCCTACAGGGTATCACTTGTCACCAAATGAAGCTCAGTGCAGGGATTGGGTGTCATCCAACTGAATTGTTGGCCAAATGGCTTTCATGAAAATCCCCAAACAGCCTAGGCTATTGACAAGACAAAAGGTTGCTCTCCATAAACTCACATAACTAAGATTCCATTGATGTAGACAAGATCCACACAAGTCATTGAACATGGAGAGGTCAAGCTGGTGCCTACATAGAGACTCTATCTCCATTTTCTAGTGTCTATGACATGGAAAGAAAGTTTCTCTGCAGGCTACCAAGTGAATACCAACACAATCATAAAACCTTTGATTTATATCTGTCCTACCTGCAAAATATACTCGGGCAATGGTGGTACAAACCTTGTGAGAATAACCAACTGATGTATGATTTGATGTAAGGGTCAATCCATGAAATGGAACCCACGCCTGACATTGCTTTGGTGACCAAGAACTAGAATCTAGATGGCTCAGAGACCTGAAGTAAAACCAAATACTACTAAGTAATATATGTAGATATAGATATAGATATAGATATAGATATAGATATAGATATAGATAGATAGGTATAGATAGATAGATATAGATTTATATATCTGAATATATATTTATATAAATAATAAAATGACGCCTATGATAGTGTGCTCTGCTCATCCATTAATTCCTTATTCAGCCATCTTCAGAGAAACCTACTCCTGCAGCAGACAACAACAAACAGAGAAATCAATACCAAGATATTATTTATACAGATAGAAACCATTGAACACATAGTTCTATATGGGATGTGTCCATCAAATCCCTCCCCCCAGATCCCAGGGAAAACCATGGAAAAGGAAGCAGAAAGTATGCAGGGAGACAGAAAGGATGGATGACACTAAAAGAAAAAGGTCCTCTATAGCCAATGAGCCAAGTTGATATGAACTGACAGTGACAGAAATAGCATAAACTGGACCATTCTGTGTCTAGACCAGGTCTTCTGTGTATGTACTATAGTTTTCAGTTCAGTTCTTTCATGTAAATCCTGAATGTGTAAGGAAGTGGATCTCTGGTTCTTGTTGCTTCTCTTGGAAATCTTTTGTTTTCTGATGGATTGTCTTGTCCAACTTCAATATGACAAGTTTCATTTTATCTTATAGTATTTTATTTTGTTGTTATCTTCTACAAGTGTGTTCTTTTCTAATGGAAGACTGAAATGGAGAAGATCTGGATGGGAGAGGAGGTGGGTATCAACTGAGAAGAATAGAGGGTGGGACAAGTGTATTCCGGTAACAAATAAAAACATAAAAAAAAATTGAGCAAGCCACAATGAACAAGTCCATAAGCATCACTCCTCCTTAGCCTCCTGGATTCAGCACCATTTGAGTTTCTGGTCTAAATTCCTTCAGTGATGAACTATGATATAGAAGTATAAGCCAAATAAAGCCTCCCTTCCCCCCCCCCAAAAAAAAAACAAAAGAAAATTAACTAAGACACTTGTACTTCCAGCAAAGCAAGAGATGAACAGTTAATAAAAGAAACTCCTTTCTCTCCATTGACATAATAGAAAAGTTGACACCCTATGACCTGAGGACCATGATGTCAACAAGACTTATGTTCAATAAACAGTAGACTCTAGATTATGAAGATATTCTCTTTCTAGTATCAGTTTTTTTTTCTGAATACTATCCCTGTAGAATTTAGAAAATATTTAATACTTTTTATTTTTATTCAATGTGTACTGGTGTTTTGGCTGCATATTTATTTGTATACCATATGAGTACAATGCCTCAGAAGCTAGAAGAAAAGGATTTCTAAGATACCCTGGGACATGGAGTTATAGAGTTGCTAGCAGTGGTATGTGTGCTGGGAATCAAACCAAGGTCCTGTGGAAGAGCAGCTAGTGTTCCTAATCACTAAGCTATCTGGCCAAATGGCCTCCTCAGAATTTTGAAGCAATAATTAGACAAATATTATCTTCCTAAGGCAACTCCAAATGTGTGTGTGTGTGTGTGTGTGTGTGTGTGTGTGTGTGTGTGTGTGTGTGTGTGTGTGTGTGTGTGTGTGCTGTGAATGATTGGGTATTTACACCACTGTTGCATGAATCTCAGCTGTTGCCATAACTCTGTTTCATATAAGTCACAAGAAGCATTCCCTTGTTTTTAATGTTAGGCCTGGGGAAGAGGACTTAGATTTAGGACACAGAACAGTTTATCTAAATAAATACAGATCCACAGATAGAAATATGACCATATGACATTGTCCTTTAACTCCATGCAAAGAGGAACACTTACAGAAGCTAGAAACAGCAGAAGTAGCAATCAAGACAGCCTGGACTCTCACTTCTGCTTCCCTGATGGTTTGTGTCATGGTATGAATCACTGTGGGAGGAGTACCGTAATAGTGTTGGCAGTAATAAGTTGCAATGTCTTCAGCCTGCAGGCTGCTGATCTTGAGAGAATACTGTGTGCCAGATCCACTGCCACTGAACCTCGATGGAACCCCATCTGCCAAGATGTTTGCATCATAGATCAGGAGCTTGGGAGATTTCCCTGGTTTCTGCTGATACCATGCTAAATAACTATCAATGTCCTGACTTGCCCGGCATGTCATGGTGACACTTTCTCCCACAGATGCAGACAAGGAGGCTGGAGACTGGGTCATCTGAACATCACATTTGGCTCCTGAGATTGGAAAATTGAAAAGAAATGTCCATGAAATTAATTATGTTATAAGATAACTTTCCCAGAGACCAGCTAGCACTGACCACACTCAGCTGTGTACACTTGCAATGGTGTCTTCCTTACCTGGGAGCCAGAGAAGCAGCAACCCCAGGAGCTGAGTAGGGGCTCTCATGTCTGTGCTGTGACCTGTCTGAGGCTGACTCTTGAGGGGGGTGTGACCTGAATATGAGGAAGACCTCAGCGCAGTGGGCTGTGCTCTGGGAACATGCAAATCAGCAAAGGCTAGACACAGATGCAGGGATGGTCAGGTCAGTGATTCATTAAAGGCCTGTGGTCCTCAGATAGAAAAGGCAGTACAGGTTCATCTGTAGGGAATGTGCTCCTCTTGGGAGACCAAAGAGCAGTTCCAGTCTATGAATTGCACCATATTTTCTTTTTGATTATTTTCAAAATAGGATCTCTTGGTCCAGTTCCCTCAATGGCAGGGACTGTGACATATGGTACATTTATAAACCGTAGACAAATTATTACATGGTCCTTTTATAGGTATATAGATGTTATTGATATGGTGCAGCTTTATCTTTTTTTGTTTCCTGGTTATATGTGATATTGAATTTTAATTATAACACTTCTCTTTTATCTTTCCTCCCTAAAACCCCACAAATACCTGTTCCTGCTCATCTTCAAATTCATGAATTCTTTTTGTTTTCATTAATTTTTATTGCATATATATGTGTTCTTGAATAACATTGTTGGATCTGTATAATGTTACATGTACATGTTACATGTACATTAGGCCATGGACAATCAGTTGGTGTGGTCTTCCCTGGAGAGGAGCACTTCTTCTGCCATGAGCTTTGTTCATTTGTCTGTGGTTTTTTTTTGTGAAGAACTTAAGCCTCATGAAAATGTCCTAACCAGTATGGCAGGTTCATTGTTATCCTCCTTGTTAAGCTCATATTTGTGCAGATATATTGGTGAGATTTTACATATATATGTTTGGATATTGTTAGGAGATACAATCTCAGAGAAAACTCCCTTATCTTCTGGCTCTTAAAATCTTTCTACCCCATTTTCCAAAATATTCTCTGAACCTAGAGTATCGATTGGGAATAATTTCCACAACTTACCAAGCAGCTTCTTGATCATGATGATTTCCATATGAATAAAAATAAATATTGTAAGACATGGTTTGTAAAGATCAGGATCTCATGTAAATAACTCATTTTTTCACACAATCTTATTTTACTCTATTTATGACAACTCGGATACTAAAGAATTACTATGAAAGCCAGATAAAGTCATAGGTTTTTTTTTTTTCCCTTCAAATTGTGGATATGATCTCTCTGCCTGGATTAGGCTAGAATTATATCTATGCCAAATCTTCCCATAAGGCTTCAGATTATTGCATCTGTCTTCATTTCCTCTTTACACAAATTATTGTCATTAAGTAATATGTGTTTTCTGTTAGGAGTATCATTCATGTCTTTGAATGTATAGTGGTTGCTACGCTTGTGTTTGCTATGGGCACCATAACTCTTCCAGATACTAAGTGGATATATCTCTTTGTTTAGTTTCAAGGGAGAGGGATACAAGTCATGTGGTGAGAGAAACAAGTGACAAAGTGAAGTGGAAACTATACATAGGGAGTTACAGCCATATTGGAATCCAGATTGTGTTTTCGTTGGGAGTAAGGGTATGGTGGATTTAGTGTGAGTTTTCATGAAGGGTTGAATGCAAAGAGTTTTCCACAACTATCCCATAGGAGACAGAGATCTGTCAGGGTTAGAATGACACCTATACAGGACCTGGATATGATGATAAGCACAGGAGTGGTTCAGAAAGAATAACTAGATACTTGAAGAAACTGATAGACCTAAAAAGTCAAAGAGAAAGGTGACTGGAGTCATAGCATTTGCTTTGAGAGATATATCAAAAAGTCTGCAGTAGACACAAAACATATGCCCCATGTCTTGATTATATTCATTAATATGAACATATTTAAGAAACTGATAATATGTATGTATGTTTTGATTAAGCAATTACCTTTTGCCCACAAACATACAGAACACATGAAAATGTAATTTATTCCACTGTTGTCAAGTAAATGCCTTGAAAAAATAAAAAGAATTCATTTCCACAGATTCATACCATTAGCAATATGCAAAATATAAAAATTACCAAAAAAAAAAAAAGCCTGGCAATGGTGGCACATGCCTGTAATCCCAGCACTCAGGAGGCAGAGGCAGGTGGATCTCTGTGAGTTCGAGGCCAGCCTGGTCTACAGAGCTAGTCCAGACAGGCTCCAAAGCTACAGAGAGACCCTGTCTCAAAAAAACCAAGCAACAAAAAAGAAATAGACGTCTCAATAGCCAATGAAAAGTCACACCTTAGCTGACTTTCCCCTTCATATAATGATCCTTTGAGATCAAAGTGGACACATTACATGTCAGTTGTATTATGTAAAATGTTTTCTCTAAGGCATACAGACAGATTCCTTCCAATAAACTTTATATTCTCAACTTTGGAAACTCTTTAACATGCTAACCAGCAACCTCCATCCAGGTGACAAGAATCTGCAATCCAGCAGCTGCATCAGGTCTGCACGGGACTACAATGAGTGAAAGGAAAGGAAACAGGTGGGATACTAATCCTTCTGTCCAGGAAGGTCACTATTCAGGGCTCGTATCCCAGGTTAGGCTTTTCTCCATCTACAAAACAAGGAGTTGTCAGGATCTCCAGTTCTCACTGGCTAACTATGAATACAAAATGTGCCCAGACCACTCTCTCAGAAGTGCAGAGGGACTAGGAAAAAAATGCTGAAT
This sequence comes from Onychomys torridus, assembly GCF_903995425.1. Taxonomy (NCBI): domain Eukaryota; kingdom Metazoa; phylum Chordata; class Mammalia; order Rodentia; family Cricetidae; genus Onychomys; species Onychomys torridus. The sequence goes on along the minus strand of NW_023414008.1, from coordinate 54,381 downwards.
CAAAAGTTAATCAGAGACTAGAAACTTCTCTTGTTGTTAATGTTACAATTATTGTTATGGTATAGCAGTCAAAAGGCTGGTGTCTTGATTGGATAAACATACATTATTGTCTCCTCCTGCTGGAGATATTGTTAGAAAGAGGATAGGGTTGGGTGTTTGTCCATGTGGAGCCCAGGAAAAAACATGGGCAATCATTAATGGGAATTGTAATTCACTCGGCAAAATTTATGAACTGAAATTTGGGTTATTTCTTCCTGTGAATGATCAGGAGCATTAGGGAGAATAAGGTGTAGGCTATAAGACATAAATATATCCAAAAAACATACACATGCTTCTAAGAGGTAAGAAACTATATTTTAAGTAGATTAATTTATGGACTTCTTGCCCACTATTAAAGGCCCAGCGTTGCATAAACTGGTACACTCCTGTAGTCCCAGCACTTGAGAGTAGGAAGCAGGAATGCCAGGCTCAGAGGCTCCAAGAGACTTCCAGCAAATGGCTGATAAAGGGAGCCACATATGCTTTCTATATCACAAGACAATTCAATGCAAAACAACAAAACAATAAACAGTCACCAATAACGAGGTTATGTGAGGGACACTCAATGGGAATATGGCAAATTATAAACCCTTCCCTGCTTTTTATTTACCAACATAGAATAAAGGGTCCATACACATGGTACATAGACATACATATAGGCAAAATGCCAATACTGATAAAATAAAAATAGAGCAATATTTTTGAAAAAATTGAAACTAGATATTTATATGTGCCTGATGAGATGAGAGTATCAGAAGAAAGTATGTGAGTTGTGCATGGATGTGAATACTAGGAGACATTCAGACATGTATGACAATATAAGAGTGAAAGAGACAGACAGCTCCAACTCTGAGGGCTTGGTTAAGAGGGAAAAATTATAATTCTCAGCAGAGTTATAAGTAAAACACTATCCTATCCTGGGCTCCCCACAAATATAAATTCTGAATCATGCAAATACATAGCCTAAGGATTTTTAATTACTAAGCCATCTTTCCAGGCCCAGATTTCTAGTCCTCTGGGAAGGTCAATCTTGTGGCTGTGACAGTAGTTTGCTTTCTGTGACCTCTTGCACAGTGCATCTCTCACCTGTAGAGAGCAAAGTCCATCCAGGGTTTCCTTTCTTCCTTTTCCTCTGCTGTGCACATAGCCACTAGAGGGTGTAGTTGGAGGTCTGATCAGTCAGTGTCTATGCAGGAAGCTCTTCTCAGTGCCATGAATACTGAGCAGACTGTCATATTCCTGTTAGTTGTTCCTAATCTGGCATCAAAAAATTTGTATTTGTAAAGCCATGCTGCCCTATAGGGAGGCAATTTAAACTATTTTTTTGTATGGTCACATTTTCTACCCTCTACACATCATGTATTTTGGATTTACTTTCTGTAAATAATCAATTGCAACTTTCTTTTCTCTCTACCAAAACTCTTTCAGTAGCCTTCCAAATTTATGACTCCAAATAAGAAAGGTTAGGTAGGTGTGGTGGTGTGACTAAGAATACCCTCCATACGATCTTGTGTTCTAATGCTTGGACTGCAGGGACTAACACAATTAGGAGTTGAGTACTTGTTGTTGTAAGTGTGGCATTGCTGGAAGAAAAGTTCCACTGAGGGGCCGGTTTTGAGGTCTCAGATGCTCAAGCCTGGCCAGTGTGTCATTGTCTCTTGCAGTTACCTGGGGATTCAGATGTAAAACTCTCATCTACATCTCAAGCACCATGTCTGTCTGTTTGACAACATGCTTCCTATCACGATGATAATGGAATAAACCTCTGAAACTGTAATTCAGCTCCAATCAAGTGCTTTCCTCATTAAGAGTTGCCATGGTCATGCTGTCTCTTCACAGCAACAGAGGCCCTAAATAAGACAGAAATTGAGTGCAGGAATGGAAATGATTCTGAGGTATGCTTGATCATGCATCTGTTAGTAGGAATGTGGACTTTGGAACTTTGGAAATAAAAATCAGTTGAACACTTGAAGCGGGGCCATCCTAATAGAAACATGGAAGACAGTGGTGCTGAAGAGGGATAACTGTAGGGGCTGAAAAAAAGCACAGGGACAGATGGTTTAAGTACAGAATTCTATGAGAATTTCCAAGAAGATCTGATACCAATACTCCTCAAGTTATTCCACACAATAGAAACAGAAGGAACATTGTCAAAATCTTTTTATTAGGCTGCAGTCACCCTGATACTTAGCCCACACAAAGATGCAACAAAAAAAGAAAATTGTAGACCAATCTCCCTCATGAACATCGACACAAAAATACTCAGTAAAATACTGGCAAACCCAATCCAAGAACACACACACACACACACACACACACACACACACACACACACACATCATCATCATCATCATCATCATCATCATCATCATCATCATCCACCATGATCAAGTAGGGATTACACAAAAGATACAGGTGTGGTACAACATATGAAAATCTGACGATGTCATTAACCATATAAACAAACTGAAAGAAGAAAAAATATATGATCATCTCATTAGATACTAAAAAAGCCTTTGACAAAATTAACACAGCTTCATCATAAAGGTCTTGGAGATGATAGCAGGGTTATAATGAACATACCTAAATATAACAGAAATATACATGAGAACAGGAAGAAGCAAAGTGCTAGAGAGGTCCCCAGAAATCCACAATGATACATGCACTGTAGACTACTGGCAATGGTTGAGAGAAAGACTGATCTGAACTAGTTTGGTGATCAGGAGGGCAAATACCCTAACTGTCATGCTGGAACTCACATCCAATAACTGATGGAAGTGGATGCAGAGATCCTTGACCAGGCCCCAGGTAGAGATCCAGGAGTCCAATTGTTGAGAAAGAGGAGGGACTGTAAGAGTATGAATTATTGAGACCAAGATTGGAAAAGCACAGGGACAAATAGCCAAATGAATAGAAGCACATGAATTATGAACCAACAGCTGTGGATCCCCCAGCTGGATCAGGTCCTCTGGATAAGTGAGACAATTGAATAGTCTGAACTGTTTGGGAGGCATCCAGGCATTGGGACCAGGACCTGTCCTTAGTGCATGATCTGGCTGTTCAGAACCTGGGGCATATGCAGGGACACTTTGCTCATCCTGGAAGGAGGGGACTGGACCTTCCTATACTGAATACACCAGGTTGAACTGAATCCCCAGGGGAGTCTTGGCCCTGGAGGAGATGTGAATGGAGGGGAGGGGCTAGGGGGAAGGTGGGGGGGGGGGGGGGGGGGGGGAGGACAGGGGAACCCATGGCTGATGTATAAAATTAAAACACAAATATAAAAATAAAAAGGTATATATATATATATCAAGCCCACAGACAACATCACAATAAGTGGAGAGAATTTCAAAGCAATTTCACTAAAATCAGGAAAAAGACAAGGCTATCCACTCTCTCCATATCTATTCAATATGGCACTAATTTCTATCTTAGAGCAATAAGACAACAAAAGAAGATCAAAGGGATAGAAATTGTAAAGGGAGAATCAAAGTTTTGCTATTTGTAGATGATATCATAGTATACATATGTGACCCCAAAAATTCTATCAAGAAACTCCTAGAACTGATAGACACCTTCAGTAATGTGATGGAGTACAAGATTAAGTCAAAAAATCTGTAGCCCTCTGAATATACAAATGATAAACTTGCTGAGATAGAAGTATAGAAACAACATCCTGTAAAATAGCCACAAATAATTAAAAAAAAACTTAGGGGTAACTCTAATAAAAAAATTAAAGACCTGTATGACAAGAATTCTAAGTCATTTAAGAAAGAAATTGAAGAAGATATCAGAAAATGGAAAGATCTCCCATGTTCTTGAATAGATAGGTAGGATTAACATAGTGAAAATATCACTATTATCAGAAGCAATTTACAGATTCAATGTAATCCTCATCAAAATACCAACATAATTCTTCACAAGCCTTGAAATAACAATATTCAACTTTATATGGGGAAAAGAAAGCAAAAACAAAACAAAAAAAAAAAAACAGGATAGTTAAAACAATCCTGTTCAATATGCGAACTTCAAGAGGCATCACCAACCCTGACTTCAAACTCAACTACAGAGCAATAGTAATATAAACAGCATGGTATTGGTATCAAAACCAACATGTGACCAGTCGAATCAAATTTAAGGCCCTGACGTTGATCCATACACCTACAAACACCTGATTTTTAATAAAGAAGCCAAAATTGTACGATGGAAAAAAGAAAGCATCTTCAACAAATGGTGCTGTCATAACTGGATTTCAACATGTAGAAGAATACAAATAGACCCATATCTAATGCCATGTATAATACTCAACTCTAATTGGATCAAAGACCTCAACATAAATCCAGTTACACTGAGCCTGATCAGGACAATGCAGGAAGTAGTCCCATGTCCTTGTGCTACGATGCAACTGATTGCAGTTCTGAGTGGTAGATTATGCATATGCAAAAGATTACAAACAGGGGGACTTCCATAAAATATTATTTTGAGGACACTGTTTACTGCTTAGAGTCAGTTTTATGCTGAATTGTTTATCTATCCCTACTTAATTATATCCCTCGGAGTGGATGTGACTGCCATGAAGCCATAGATTCAAATAACCAGATTGTATGGTTGGAAACTGGTGTGCATTCAGCTTGATAATGTTGTCATTCCTTTCTATGTTTTCTACTTGCAGATAAATATAAAAGCTCTTAGCTACACCTCCCGGGCCATCCCTGTCTACCTGCTGCCTGCTTCTAACCATATTTTTCATGGACCAACATTCCACAAAGGTAAGCCCCCAAAACAAATGTTTTCTCTCATAAATTGCCTTGGTTGTGGTGCTTTGTCAGAACAACAGAAAAGTAACTTAGACACTTGCTTTCCTAGTAAAAAGAGAAATGAATAAACATTTAATGTAGAAGAGGCTCCTTTCCTCCATGCATATAGACAGTTAACAAGCTATCTGAGGAACCTGTGAACAGGAATCCTTACATTCAGTAAAAAAATGTATTCTAGATTTTGAGAATACTCTGTTCCCAATAGCAGTTTGTAAGAATGCTATTTCCTTAGAGTTTTTAAATATCTAAGACTTATGTAATTCTTAATTTTATTTAATGTGTATTCATGTTTTGTCTGCATATATATTTGTGTGCTATATGAGCGCAATGACCTCAGCACACAGAAGAAAGGCTCAGCTATCCTGTGAATGGAGTTATAGAGAGTTGACAGCAGTCCAGTGGGCTCTAGGAATCAAACCCAGATCCTCTGAAAGACAAATCAGGATTCTTAAACAGTGCTCTGGCCATGGCAGAGGCTGCTATGAAGCCATGGATTTTTGGATGACCTTATGGCATTGTTTGGAGCCTGTACTCACAGGAATTTAATGTTATACTAATATACTAATTTTCTAATTTTAATTGGATACTAATTTTTCTTATAACGCCTGCTTGGGACTAAGTTTGTGTAGGGGTATGAGTAGGCTGTGTGTGTGTGTGGGGGTGTATGTGTGTGGTGTGTGTGTGTGTGTGTGTGTGTGTGTGTGTGTACACTTCTCTGTTGTGTAAATCTCAGCTGTTGCCATTGCTGCAACCCAGGGAAAGTTAATGCTTCATGTCAGTTCAGTCAGGAGAACCACTTCACTAATTTTAATGCTAGTGCTCAGGAAGAAGACAGAGACTTAGGATATCGAAAAGCTTATCTGCTCCCTATTCAAAAACATCACACGGACCGTTAGATACTGGCGAAGAGAAAAGAGAAACAATCTCAACAGCTGGAGACACGAGAAGGAGCAATTTGAGCAGCCTGGTCTCTCATTTCTGCTTCTCTGGGTGATTCATGTCATGGCTTGAATCACTGTGGGAGGAATACTGTAACCATGTTGACAGTAATAGGTTCCAACATCTTCAGACTGCAGGTTGCTGATCTTGAGAAAAAAACTGTTGTCCAGATCCACTGCCACTGAACCTTGATGGGACCCCATCTCTCAAGCTGTTTGCACTGTAGATCAGAAGCTTAGGAGGTTCCCCTGGTTTCTGCTGATACCATACTAAACTCTGTTCAATATCCTGATTTGCCTGGCATGTGATGGTGACACTGAGTCTCAGAAATGCAAATAAGGAGGCTGGAGACTGAGTCAACTGGATGTCACAACTGGCACCTGAGATTAGAAAATCAAAAACAAATTTCCACACAATTAATGTTAGATGAGAACTTTCCCAGAGACCAGGCAACACTGACCATACTCAGCTGAATAAATTTCCATTGCTGTCTTCCTTACCTGTAAGCCAGAGCAGCAGCAACCTCAGGAGCTGAGTGGGGACCCTCATGTCTGTGCTGTGACCTGTGTGAGGCTGAATCCAGCACAAGGTGTGACCTGGCTATGAAGAAGTCCTCAGGGCAGTAGGCTGTACTTTGGACACATGCAAATCAGTAATGGCTGAGTTCGTCTACAGGACTGACCAAGTGACACATTATAGGGCTGTAGTCCTCCTGAGTCTCAGAACAGAGAGGCAGTAAAGGTTTATTTGTAGGAGTGTCTTCCTCATTGGACAGCAAAGAAGAGCACCTGTCTATGAGTTGCACCTTATTTTGATTTCTCTCATGCTCAATGTAAAATCCCCTTATTATGTTTTCCTCCATGTCAGGGCCTGTCAGATATGGTACTATTCTAGAAAGTATACAAATGGTTGCAAGTTCTTTCATAGGTAGGTGCAGATGTTATTGAGGTCACCCAACTTCTTCACTTTTTCTGCATTTATTTTTATATTGTACAGTTTAAAATTCATTTTACATACTAACCACAGATCATCTTCTCATCCCTCCTCCAGTTCCACCCACTCCCACCTTCCCCCTACCCAACCCATTCCTTATACCTCCTCCAATAGGGTAATTTCTCCTATGAGGGAACAACTAAGCTTAGTACATTCAGTTGAGGCAGGGCCAAGTCCTTCATCAAGGCTGAGCAAAGTGTCTGAACACAGGTAATGGGATCCAGAAAGCCCCTTACACAGACCCAGCTACACATCTCTTTATTGTATGCAGAGGGTCTAGTCCCTTCGCATGCAGGTTCCATAGCTGTTAGTCTACTGTTTTGGAGTACCAATGAGCTTGGTTCAGTTGTCTTTTAGACTGCCCCATCATGATCTTGACCCCCCCTCTTGTTCATAAAATCCCTCTTCCCTCTCTTCAATTGGACTCACACAGCTCAGCCTGGAGTTTGGTTTTAGATCTCTGCATTTGCTTCCATCGGTTAGGGTATTCACCTATCTGATTACCAGAGTAGGCCAGTTCAGGTACCCTCAATTCTATTGCTAGTAGTCTAATCTTGGGTTGTCTTTGTGGCTTTCTGAGAATTTCCCTAGTACAAGGTTTCTTCCTTAGCCCATATTGTCTCCCTCTATCAAGATATCTCTTCATATCTTTCATTGCTCTCCCACTCCTTCCCTCCCCCAGATCAACCATCCCATTCCCTCATGTTCTCATCCCCCATCCTCTACCCCCTACAGCCCTCCCTCATCCACAATTTACTGATAGGTATCTCCTCTATTTCCCCTACCCAAGATGATCTATATATACCTCTTAGGGTCCTCCTTGGTTCCTAGCTGTGGTTTGTAGTATGATTTTCCTTTGCTTTACTTCTAGTATCCACTTATGAGTGCATACATACCATCTTTGTCTTTATGAGTCTGGGTTACCTTACACAAGATGCTATTTTCTAGTTCCATCCATTTGACTGCAAATATCATGATGTCATTTTTTTACAACTGATTAATACTCCATTGTGTAAATGTTACACATTTTCTTTATCCATTATTTGGTTGAGGGACATCTAGGTTGCTTCCAGATTCTTACTATTACAGATAATGCTGCTATGAACATAGTTGAGTAAGTGTCCTTGAGGTATGATTGATCATCCCTTTGGTGTATGCCCAAGAGTGGTATCATTTGGGTCTTGAGGTAGATGGATTACCAATTTTCTGATAAACCACCATACTGATTTCCAAGGTGATTGTACAAGTTTTCACTCCCACCAACAATGGAGGAGTGTTCCCCTTGTTCCACATCCTCTCCAGCATAAGCTGTCATCAGTGTTTTTTATCTTAGCCATTCTGACAGGTGTAAGATGGTATCTCAGAGTCATTTTTATTTGCATTTCCCTGATGACGAAGGATGTTGAGCATTCCTTAAATGTTTTTCTGCCATTTGAGATTCTTTTGTTGCAAATTCTGTTTAGATCTATAACCCATTTTTTAATTGGTTTGTTCAGTATTTTGCTGTCTATTTTCTTGAGTTATTTATATTTTAGAAATCAGCCCCTGTCAGATGTGAGGATGGTGAAGATCTTTTCATATTCTATAGGCTGGCATTTTTTCTTTTTGTGCAGATGTTATTGAGGCCATGCAACTTCTTCTCTTTTTCCCCCTGTGTATTTGTTAGATTGTACTTTAAATACAATATTTCTTCCTCTACACCCTCCCAAATATCCATCCCCACTCTCCTTCAAATTCCTGGCCTCTTTTTCATCATTATTGCATGAATATATGTATTTGTAGATGCAAATATAAATCATTGAGTTTGTATAATGTGCTACTTGTACATATATCTTTAGAGCTGACCAATTGACACTGGAAAATCAGTGTGCTCTTACCTGAGTACCTTTGCCCCTCCCAGCTTTACTTAGTTGTCTGTAGTACTTTGTGTAGAATTGAGCTTTTATGGGATTACCTCTGTTCTGCTTTATATGTTTCTTGGTGTCCTCATTATTCAGTTCACATATTGATGTAGTGTTCATGAGCCTTTACAAGTAGAGTTTCTGATGTTACTAGAAGATACACTCTCATAGCAGATTCCCTGATCCTATGGCTCTCATAATATGTCCACTACCTTTTCCAAAATGTTTCCTGAGCCTTAGTTATAGGAGAATTTTGTACATGTATCTATTAAGACTGAGCTCCAGAGCTCACTATGCAACTTCTTACTCCTTATGATTCCCAGAAGAGTAGCAGAATAATACTGAGAGATATGGCTTTTAAGGAGGGACAAGATCTCATAAAACCAAGCAGCTTTTCAGGTAAACAGTAGCTCTGTTATTCAAGAACTACTTCCATTAAGGCCAGATGAGATTATGGGTTTTCTCCCCATCATATGTGCATAGATTTCCCTTTTTAAATTGAGCTAGGATTGTGAATCAAGAGAGAAGCCAATCTTCCTAGTCTTGAGTGGGAAGAATTTACAATGAACATGTGTTTTATGGTTGGATTAACATAGTGTCTGGACTCTATCAGCTGGCTACCTCTACTTTTACCTCCTTCATGAAGCTGAATTCTCATAGCATTCTACAGGTATTATTAGACACAAGATACAATAAAATTGAGAGAACTTGGCCATTCTCTGACCATCATAAATCTAATTAACACTCTTCTGGAAGTCATTTTCCAGCGCATTCCACTGTCTTACACTGTGGTCCATATATGAACTATTTCTTGGACTGTTCATTAAACCTCCATAGCACCCACAATGTATTATCTGTAGATGTGTGTGAAATGATGAGATCACTCTGAGGAAAAACATATTGCCAATAATAAGGCATGCCTAATTCTTATATCATGGACTAGTTCCCTGTAGTGTTGTCTATGTATTGATAACTGAAGGGCACCAAGAAAGACCAGAAAAAAATGTTACTCAATTAGTGTGGAAAAAGTACTTGCCCTCATGTCCTTTCCACAACAGTATCAAGAGACTTTAGAGATATGAAGTTCACACTCACATACATTCACAACCATTTTCATCATGGCTCCAAGTATGGGGGTGGTATGATCTAATGTCTAAATTCTAAGATGCTTTGGACAGTCTCCCAAAGAGGAAAAAACACAGGGAGAAAGTTAATTTGCATAGATTCATACCACTCCCAATATTAAAGTTAGAAATTAGGATCTGCACCCATCTGGACAGCATGTTCTTGTCCAGGAAAAAGGTAAGCTGGCCCTGAGGGCATGAGAGCAGAACTGACCCTACCCACCCCACTTGCCTGGTATGCCCTCTAAAGCAATAGGGAGAGAGGGTCCTGCAGCTCCCCTGTGTAAAGGAGTAGGGTGTGGCCTGGTTGTGCTGTTGAGCTGGATCTAAGGACCTGAGAACAGGAGAGCTGCCCCCCCTTGCTGCAAACTGCACTGGGTGAGCTAGCTGAGACAGTGCTGGAGAACTTGTCCCAATACTGATGACAAGGGAAAGCTAGGAGCTGACACCAAAGCTACCTGCCAGGCCCAGAACCAGGGCTTTGAGTCAGTCCACTCATCCATCCACTGCATCTAAACTGGTGAAGCATATGAAGGGGACAAACCTACGGACACCAAACTGAGGCACTCCCACAAAGCAGGACAACAGGATATCCAAGAAGAGCCCAAGAGAGAACACATTATCGATAATGTAGCAGTAGCCAGAGGGCTCTAACCACAACAAGGACACATAGCAATGAACACAAACAAATAGAGATGATCAGACTAAAATGTAAACTGACTTGACTCAATGGTCCACACTACCGCTTCCACGGTGAGATTCTTCTTTCTCTTGTTTTTATTTTTGCTGGGTTGGGTTTTGTTTTTGTTTTTTTTATTTAAATAATGTTTGGATTTAGAGGGGAGATTGCATATACAGAAGGGGGATGTAAGTGGACAGGGAGATAAATGGGATTGGGATGCATGATATAAAATCCACAAAGAATCAATCAAAGTCTTTAAAAAGAAAAAGATGGTCAAAGGAAACTTCACAGTAGCCACTGAAGTTATTTCTTAGATGTCTTTTACTGTCTATGATGATCCTTTGGAATCAGAATAGAGATATTGGATGTCAGCTGTATTATGTCTTTTTTTTTTTTTTTTTTTGAGACAGGGTTTCTCTGTGTAGTTTTGGTGCCAGTTCTGGCTCTTGCTCTCTAGATCAGGCTGACCATACTCATAGAGTTCTGCCTGGCTCTGCCTCCAGAGTTCTGGCATTAAAGCCCTGTGCCATCACCACCTGGCAATGTCAAATGGTTTCTCTCAGGCATAGGAATATGATTTCTTCCTATGTCTCTTTTGTTGCTGACTTTAGAAACTCTTTAGAATACTGACCAGCACCCTCCATTCAGGATGTAAGGATATGTAATCCAGAACCCAAGCAGCTGCATCAGCTCTGTGCTGGACCACAATGGGTGGCAACTGAAAAAGAAGCAGGATCTTACAAACCAGGAAGATCATTTTTCAGGGCTAGAGTTCTAGGACAGGCTTTTCTAACTCTGGAACCCAAGGAATTCCCAGTATCTCCAGTCTCCACTGACTAACTGTTGGTATGAAATGTACCTAGACCACTGTCACAAAAGTGGACAGGGACAAGGAGAAAGTACTGGATGACAAGTGAGTAAGAAACCAGAAACCTCATTTGTCCCTAGTATTATAGCAATTGGCAGTCCAAAGTTGGGCGAGGTTGACCAGATAGATATGTATTATTGCCTCCCTCTGCTGCAGAGATTGATTGTTAAATGAGGACAGAACTGTGTCTCTGTTTAAGTGCAGCCTAGAAAAAAGTGTACAATGATTGGTGGCAAATTGTAATGCACTCAGAAAAAGCTACTAACCAAAGCTAGCATTGCTTCTGCCTGGGGATGAAAAGAAGCATTAGGAAGAACTTTGTATAGGCTATCAGACATCATTATGTGCAGAGCACATTCTTACACAGTCCAATTCTTGCTACTAAGAAGTAAGAAAATTATACTTAGATGTAGCTTAATTGATGGAGACAATTGATTGTGTCTATTGTGCAAACAAAAACAAATAAACAAAAACCACTGGGTTAGGGCCCCAGCATTGTTTGAACTGGGACTGGTGGTGCACTCCTGTAGTCCCAGTTCATAGGAGTGGAAAATAGGGGTGCCAGAAGTTCAAGGTCATCTTCCACTACACTTTTGAGGCCAGTTACAGCTAGCTAAGAACAGGAATTTATCAGGAAATAAAACCTCTAATTTTAAATCAAGCTCTAACATATTGATAAAGGAGTAAACATAATTGTAAAACTTAATGGAGTAGAAAGTTTAATGTTTCCTACACAAACATTCAATCCATATTTAAATTACATCAGATCAAAACATACAGATTAGAAATAATGATAGCCAAGAATACAGTCAATATAGGTATTGTTTGGAATATCCTACGTATATTTATATTTGGCAATATTGTAACCAGGCCGCCCATTATAATCCCTTCCATAGTGCTAGAACAAATAGACAATGTATTGAAGCTTACTAAATAAGATACAATGAGGGTTTCCTCAGTGGTCCCTGGCTTCCTGGGTGTTGCTGCAGTTACAGCTCCTACAGCTCAGGATCAAGCAAAACCACTGGCATCACAATCCACAGTGCAGAAAAGGTAAACATTTAAAATCTGAAAGAAGGATTATATTGAATATGCAATGTCTTAAAGTAAAAACTTTAAAAATGATCCAATTGAATCATTACATGTAGGGACATAGTTGGGGGCTTCTGTCTGTGAGTGTATATATATATATACATACATACATATACATATATAGATAGAGATATAGATATAGATATAGATGTATATATAGATGTATATATATAATGTGTGTACCTACAGCCTCTAAAACTTAAAGCCTAGATTATATACAAATTTCTCAAGCTACACTTTAGGTAGTAGATTGAAGACCCTTTGTCATAATTTAAAAGTTTGACAGCTTTCTTAAATTAGGCCTTGTTTGTTAATCATACCCATTTGCACAGTCCTGCACACTCTACAAATTGCAGAAAGATACTATCATCAGTATTTGCCACCTCATGAAGAGATGATAGAGAACTATGAGTTCAGTGTTTAATGCTTCCACTGGAGACAAAGCCATTCTCTAATGAAGGACTATTCTGGGAAAGAGCTGTTGTTTCCCCCTAAATTGGAAACACTTAAAAAAAACTATGATTCCTACAGCCCTGCATATATTCCCAAAAGTCCAATGGCATCCTCTCCAGAGTCAGTATCCAGATCAGGAAATCTAAATCTCAGCTCTCAAATATTTCTCTGCACAGAACGCCAAAATGATGGGGTCTCTTGTTGTCTCATCCCACTATCTTGTTTATACATTTTCTTCTTTTTTGCCAGGAGAAGAGGCTTAAGGTCCTTGAGTGAAATTTAGCCCTGCTTCCATTGCAAAAATATTTGGAGACTTTGTCATTCATCAATCAAAATCTTGACCATATAGTATCTTCTAAGAGGGAAGCAGCTGTGTGCTGAGAATGCCAAAGGGTTTTTTCTTCTACTTTGTAGAACTGTGTGAATGGGACACTGCTCTTCTGCTGACAGTAGTAAGTGGCAGCATCTTCAGCCTCCATGCTGCTGATTGTGAGAGAGTATGATGTCCCAGATCCACTGCCACTGAAGTGAGCTGGAACTCCAGAAGCCAGATTGGAGGTTCCATAAATCAGGCGTTTAGGGGAGGCTCCTGGCTTCTGCTGGTACCAGTGGAAGTAATTGTAGCTTACACTTGAGCTGGCAGTGCAGGTGATAGTGACCTTCTTTTCTTGTGATGTGGCCATGGATGCTGGAAACTCGGTAAGATTAATTTCACCATCTAATACTATGGAGAGAAAGATGAAAATAGACATTAGTAGAAAACAGGATTCCAGGATACCTTCTTATTACACACTATGCAAAGAAGAAAAGATGGCAACAAAGAAGTAGAGAAGGCAGAGGATAAAAGGAAGTAAAGAAGAAAGGGAGGAAAGAAGGAAGGAAGGAAGGAAAGAAGGAAGGAAGGAAGGAAGGAAGGAAGGAAGGAAGGAAGGAAGGAAAGAAAGAAAGAAGGAAATGCTACCTTTTAAACTAAAACTTCCATGATGGAAAGGATGTTGTGTTTGAGTTGCAGATCCCCTTCTTTCTCACGCACTACACTGAATAGCAACAAGTTGACATTTTTCACCAGCAAACCCATCTTGTTGTCCAGTCTCTGTCTACAAACTTCTCTTATCTATGTTAGTTGTCTTAAAAGCAAATCTGAGCCATCTGTGGTTTCTGAGAAGTAAATATGTGAACAGCGTAGTATAAGCTGGGATGTTATTTGCTCATAAACACATGAGTCCTTTCACTTACTTGTAGTATTTAATTTGGTAAAAACCAAATCTCTTAGTGTTTTGGATTTTATTTTGTTTTGTTTTTTGCTTTGTTTTTCTACAATGTCCCACAACACAGGTCCAGAGTATTTTTCACATGTTTTGTCATAGCTAGGGTTAGTTTGAACTAGCTGATATGATAAGTTCTGTTCTTTAATGTCTGGAATTTTTTTTTTCAGAACAAAGCTTAACTGAGGATGACTGGAATGTACATTTGAAAATCTGAGGCCTCATATCTGCATCTGCCTCCTCCTCCTGCTGGTGCTCCTCAACTAAGGTTTTGCTCATCCATCTCAGTCTAATCAAATGGCCCTGAGCTCACAATTCCCTGGGACAACCATTGCGTCAGTATGTGGTCTGGAACTCATGTATTTTCAGGGATAATTTCACAGAAGCTACACACTGATAAACCCTCCTTTAGGAAACAGAAGAAAACATCTATTAACTTTATAGCAACTGTCATGAATCCAAAATTCTGTCTCGTCTCTTGCTGCTTTAAGGAGGACCTGGAACCTCTGATCCTCCTGAGCAAGGGTTGTTATAAACAGGAGTGAGATTCTGGGACAAGCTTTTCAAGGGCACCAGCTTCAGAGGATGTGTCAAGGAAATATGCTTGGACCAGTCTCACAGAAGGGGTCAAAGGCCTGGAGACATTTGTGGATGCAAAGTGAATCAAGAAACTGGAAACTTCTTTAATTCAAAGTGTTACCAAGTTGTTAGCACCATGGTTGATGAACTTGTCTATAAAGTGAATTATTGCCCTCTGCTGGAGAGATGGGAAATAGACCAAGTCTGAGCTTAAAGGAAAAAATACAAGGATAATTATCAGTGCAAATCCTAGTGTGCTTGGGAAAGGGATGGGTGGAGAAGAGGAACTCATGAAAAGCCAAGGCCTGGAGAGTTTCTCACAATGACTGATGGAAGAAAAATGAATAAATGTGCTAATGCAGTCAGATACACATGCATAAACACGTAAACATGCACCCTGCTTCTTGCTAATAAGAAATAAGGAAATGTTGATAAGAAAGTATTAAACACAGATGTGAAAATATGTAAAGTGTTTGCTTACATGCTGCCATGCCTCCTGCCATAATAGTGGAGTAAACCTCTGATCTGTAATCCAGACCTAGTGAAATGTTTTCCTTTATAAGTGTTGCCATGGTCATGGTGTCTCTTCACAGCAATAGAAACCCTAACCAAGACAAATATTAAAAGTTTCCAGGGAAAAAGGCATATAAAAACAGACCTATATGAATAAGAATGACAAGCCAGGCAATGGTGGTGCACACCTTATTCCCAGCACTTAGGTGGTAGCGGTAGACAGATGTCTGTGAGTTTGAGCCTAACCTGGTCTATAGGGGTAGTTCCAAGACAGCCATGGCTACACAGAGAAACCTTGTCTCAAAAAGCCAAAAAGAAAAAAAATACCTTTCAATGTAGACTCTAAATGCCAGAAAGGTCTAGCAAATATTATACAGAATTAATCCAGACTACTATAGCCAATATAACTTTTAATCACTGTACATGAAGAGAATAAGACATTACATGATAAAATCTAATTTAAGCAATATCTATCTATAAATCTAGCCCTAGAGGGATTAATCACACCCAAGAAAACACATGGATTAAATAATGTCAGATCAGCAAATCAAAGGGACACACACACACACACACAGAGCACCACAGCAACTAAGTAATATTAATCAACAAAAACCATTCATTTGTATCTTTCAATAAGAATGCTATCAGTCTCCCAATAAAAAGACACAGACTAATAGATTGAAAGTGAAAATAAGATCCATCCTACTGCTGTATCAAAGAAACATATGTGATGCCAGGTGGTGGTGGCATTTGTCTTTAATCTTAGTCCTCAGGGCAGAGCCAGGAGGATCTCTGTGAGTTCTAGGCCAGCCTGGTCTACAGAGTGAGATCCAGGACAGGTACCAAAACTACACAGATAAACCCTGTCTCAAAAAACAAAAAAGAAAGAAAGAAAGGAAAGGAACAAACAAACAAACAAACAAACATATGTGAACATCAAGGATATTTAACATCTCAGGATAAAAAGATGAAAAAAGATATTCCAAGCAAATGGACCTAAGAAGCAAGCTGGTGTTGCCATTTTAAAATCTGAGGAAATAGACTTCAGAGCAAAACTAATAAAAAGAGATATGGAGATGCTATGTACTCATTAATGGAAAAATCCATCAAGAGATATTGCAACTCTTAATATCTATTCACCAAACACAAGGACACCAAAGTTCATAAAAGAAGCACTACTAAAGCTTAAATCACAAGTTGACCCTCATAAAATAACAGTCAGAGACTTAAGTATATCACTTTTCCCAGTAGAAATGTCATAAAGGCAAAAATAAACAGAGCCAACTGATATAATAAACCAAATAGACTTAACAGATATTTGCTGACCATTTCACCCAAACACAAAGGAGTATACCTTCTTCTCAGCACCTTATGGAACATTCTCAAAAATTTACCACATTATTGGACACAAGACAAGTCTCAACAGATTCAACAAAATTAATGTAAAACTCTATATTCTATATGACCACTTTGGATAGGAACTGGATATCAAGAAGAGAAACAGTAGAAACGTTTCAAATTCATGAATACTGAACTACCCACTACTGAATGAATAATGGGCCAAGGCAGGAATTAGTAAAGAAATTAAAGACTTCCTACAATCCAATGAAAATGAATACACAATATACTCAAACTTATCGGACATAACAAAGGCAGTTCTAAGAGGCAAGTTTACAGCACAAGTTTCTATTTTTTTTAAAAAAAAGTGGAGAGTGCTGTGGGATAATGCTTTTATACACTGGTTTAATAAAATGCTGATTGGCCAGTAGCTAGGCAGGAAGTATAGGTGGGATAAACAGACAAAGAGAATTTTGGGAAGAAAAAGGCTGAGTCAGGAGATGCCAGCCCCGGGCCAGGAAGCAGCAGGTAATGGCACGCAGGTAAAGCCCTGAATATGTGGTGACATATAGATTAACAGAAATGGCCTGAGTTTAAGTGTAGGAGCTAGTCAGTGGTAGGCCTGAGTTTTTGGCTGAGTAGTTTTAATTAATATGAGCCTCTGTGTGTTTGCTTGGGTCCAAGCGACTGTGGGACCAGTGGGTGAGAAAGATTAGTCCTGACTGCCAGCAGGGCAAGACACAGAAGAATTTCAGCTACAAGGAATTGGCAGTGTGAGATTGGATGTGGCTTATTCTGTTTCTCTGATCTTTCAGCATTCACCCTAATACCTAGCTCTGGGTTTGTTTTTATTATTGAGACCTTTTAAGATTCATGCTACTATCTTCAATTTCATTTCACTTATAAACATGTCTGATTTTTTGCCAATATCATGCTATTTTTATTAAATAGCTCTGTAATACAACTTGTCAGAGTGGATATGGTCAATTGGCTCTCTCCTGCACTTAAACCAAGGCATAAATTTTAAAGAAAAATCTAAAATCTCTGTCTAATGTC
Source organism: Onychomys torridus (assembly GCF_903995425.1). Lineage (NCBI taxonomy): Eukaryota > Metazoa > Chordata > Mammalia > Rodentia > Cricetidae > Onychomys > Onychomys torridus. The sequence continues at coordinate 36,722 of NW_023414008.1, read as the reverse complement.
AAAAGATCCACTTCATATGGGACAGAAGGAAAACCAAAATTAAGGGATTATTCTATTACTACTAATCTCAGAATTCTTTAGTTTTATTTTGACTCTTTAAAATTTTTCTTCAGGTATGAATATTATCTTGAAATTTATAAGATGAATCTTCACCTATATCTATATATTTTAAACTTTCTGTCATATTAATGGTCATATAGAAAACTAACTAATTCCAGAAAAAGTTTTTATCTACCTTCTTGTACATGATTTTGAGTGTGAGTCCCTATTAGGTAATTTGGATTTAAGTTTGTATGCCCTGGATGTACTTAATAAATTGTGATTCTTTAACCTCACTGAGATCTCCTGCATATGACATTTCAAATGTCTAAGCTTTCTGCACTGAAACATTATCATTCCTAACAGCAACCCTTAATTAAGTCTCTGAAAGGATGAAGGGGCCCCCACAACAATGATTCCACCTGGATTATGGTTATACCACTAAGCTGACAAACACCTACCCAAAGATCATCAATGGACTACAGACTATAAACTGCTCAGGAGTATTTCAATGTGGCTAGCTAAGATGGGCCAGCCTCATGCACTACTCCAGCCAGGACTTCAGATAAGCCCTACTCTTTCACATTACACAGAGACTAGAAATAAATGATATAGCCAGGTCTCCCAGGACTTAACTATTATCTCAATTATCTCAGGGTCCTCTAGAGATACCACTGCCCCCAGACAATAAGAAGCAATCAAGAGAACACAATGCCCACATTCCCAAGAGGTGGGGTGAGTGGTTTTGATCATTCAGTGAGTTGTGGATATTTGTCATCATTTGGGGGCATTGGTTACATGTTTGTTATTGGTAATGGTCAGGGAAAAAAGCTGAACAAAGGAGATTAGATTCAGGGATCTCATTCTGAAAAGAAAAGGGGGGATATAAAAATGATAGGAAAAATAGTAGACTATTGAATCTACTTTTAAACTAAAAAAAAAAAAAAACCAACTACTGGTCTTAAATATTTTACATTGGTATGGATTTCTGTGTATTGAAACAAATTTAAGGTTATTTTGTTTTAATATACTATCATACATTTGTATGCTTGTTTAACTTTTTGTATGTATACAGCTCATCTAACAATGTAATGTAAATTTCTATTCCTTGCAAGTTATTATTATAAACTATTTATGATAATATAGAAATGCAGGTTGGCAGTTAGTCACCTATTGCAAAGTTGTAGTCAAGTTGGGTATATTTTCAAGGTCAAATAGAGACATATTTGAGATAGACAGGTGGTCTTCAAGCACATCAGAGATTTAAAGAATATGGCATTTAAGATGTTTTAATAGTATAAGGCTTCTTATAACAATGAGACATGTCTACTGCTGGCAGTACCAATCTACTTCAGAGAATGTGATGAGCATCAAAGAAACTTCATATAGTATTTGTTTTCTTTGTGGCAAAAGTTAGCCTCTGGGCAAGAAACTGCCCTTGCCTTGACTGATAACAGTAGGCTGACCAAATTAGACAAGCAGGACATGAAAGAAAGTGACCGCCAAACTACCAAGACAAGGTAGGACAGTCCTTAAAAGTTCCTGCTTCATAGAAAAGTCTGTCAGATATTCTAGGCCTGTAGGCTGAAGGTGAATGCCCCAATATTACAGAAGATATCTGGGTGGCCAGCCAGGCAGCCAGCTGTTTCTGTCAACTCTATAGTTTTGAAAGTTTTTTGTTCTTCACTTCCTGCTTACTAAAGTAATGTTATACCCTTCTAAGGTCTCCAATAGAGTTGTAGACTATATAGTTATAGTTTTCTTTGTTATCTAATTAAGAAAAGAAACTCACAAAAGACGTGTAAAGTGTATAAGGTTGAGAGACATGAAAGGATATTTTTGGGTTGGCAATTGAAGTTAGGATAGAAAATGAATTAGGCAAAAAAATACTTTAGACTCATTAAGATAGGATAGGTATTGGAATATTGTCTCTAAATTGACAAATGACAATAGACTAGATATTGTACAAGTAATTCTTTCCCAATAATTTTCTTTTTGTGTATAGTTTTACTATGGTAGAGTTAAAACCTTCCCTTTTTATTTAGACAAAAATGAGGAAATGTGTGTGATATGTTGATCACATTCTGACAACAAAGCTTGCTTTGAATTAGAATGCAGAACTAGCCACTAACTGACCAAAATTAACCATAAAAGTTTTGGAGGCCTCTTTTTAAATTGTTGCTGCACATATATATGTATGTGAATACACACAGAAACACACACACACATATGTATATTCCTAAATACATATACACAACCTGCTCAGTCCATAGTTACTTCTCTGTATGTTTTCAAGTCTGACCACTTGGTGATGGCTAACCTCCTGATGTGCTCTTCCCTGGGGAGAACTATTCCCCCCACCTCATTGTTTTTCATCCTCCGATCTTTCACGTACTTGTTTTCTTATTTATCATTTTTTCATTTGGTCCATTTAAATAATTTTCCCCAAATTCTGTATCTCCTTTGCCATATTCTTCTACTTTCACAATGACTTCAATCCCATTAAATCCAACTCTGATTATTCTAGGCCTACACTCACCTGGGAGATAGTGGTACCAGAGAAAAGTTAATTCTGAGCTCCGGAGAATTACTGTAGCATTAAGAATTACTGTACTTTAAACTTTATTTTCTCAAAATCCACTATGACTGACCCTTGGCTGTATACTAAAACCCCCTTCATTTTCATGGCACACTTTGTTATAATGTGCCCCCAGTTTATGGACTGAGGAAGAAAACCTCTCAGGCTAAAGAAAATGGAAATATCAATTAATACATACAGGACATTTAATAAAGTTTAATACTCGTGCATTATTAAGCCTCTCAGCAAGCTAATAATACACAAGAACTATCTCAGTTTTATAAATGGTTCTCATAAAATTCTAAATTGGATTAATCATTTATAGCAAGTATGCCACTCTGGCAGGAGTTGCTGATGGTTGGCGAGAACACGCATTTGTGGGAAAAGCTGTTGTATGGGAAAACAGAGTATTTTCCCATGTGCTACAACTTTCCTTTCTCAGAGGCCATTGTGTAAAAGATGACAGCTATCATTCTTTCTTTTCCTTGTTCTTTATTTTTTATTTATTCTTTGGTAATTGCATACATTTATACAGTGCATGCTTTTAAATTAATCCTTTAATAAATATGTATGCTATAGAACAAAAAAACTTTGGAGGACTGAGTACAGATAGTGAGAGAAGAAGTAGTAAGGCGCTGATTAGAGAGGGTCTCAGTCCTTTTGGATGTGGGAAATGGAAGAGATAGGAGGTCACTGGTGGCTTTTCCATAGCTTCTCTGATCATTCAGGTTCTTACTCCTTTGTCTGGCTCCCAATTTTTTATTGATAAGGAATAATTAGATAAATGCATCAAGTAAGTTACAATAATGACTGTCATGCTATTCATGCAGTGTGTGAAACTTCTGAGAGCATCTATGGGTGTTTCACTCTGTGATCCAATGAACAGAAGCTTAGGCACTTTGATGTCTTAAAATCTTCCTTTTAATGACAGGTCTGGGTCCCCCTGCCTGGATGCCTCCCAAACATTTCAAGCTATTCAATTGTCTCACTTATCCAGAGGGCCTGATCCAGTTGGGAGCTCCACAGCTTTTAGTTCATAATTCATGTATTTCCATTCATTTGGCTATTTGTCCCTGTGCTTTTCCAATCTTGGTCTCAACAATTTACACTCTTACATCCCTCCTCTTTCTCAGCAATTGGATTCCTGGAGCCCCAGGGGAGTCTTGGCCCTGGAGCAGATGGGAATGGAGGTGAGGGGCTGGGGGAAAGTGAGGGTGGGGGTGGGAGGGGGGAGGACAGGGGAGCCCATGTCTGATATGTAAAATTAAAACACAAATATAATAAATAAAAGAGGAGAAAAATCTTCCTTTTAACTTCGCCCACATATCCCTTGTTCCTGATCATGAGGGAGTATTCTTCCACATGCTTCCTCCTCCACATTGTACAGAGCATGAAAGGGGAGAGATCACAAACCAAAACAAACCTTTACTTTTAAGATTTCATTGTGTCAGGGATTTGATACATTGGTACTATGTTTGTTATTACAACACCTCACTTTCATTAGCAACAATGAACAAAAGGAAAATCTTAACATAATGTAACAGAAATCTGTCAGAAACAGGGGTCTATAAAAAGAAATCATAAAGGAGTGAAACAGAAACTTTGTTCCTTTAATGACAGAGTCAGCTTCCCTTGTATAGGTGAGTTTTCTGAAGAGGTACAGCCAAACCAAAGGAAGTTCTTGACAAGAGCTCCAAATAGCAGATTAGGCTAAGAGACTCCAAGAGACTTCCTGAAAATGGCTGATGAAGGGAGTGTCATAAACTTTCTCTACAACAAAGAGAAGTCAAAGCAACACAATAATAAATAGCCAACAATCAACTAGGTAATGTGAGGGGCACTCGATGGGAAAACGGCAAATTAGAAACAACAGAGTATACTTGGTTTACCCTGATATCACACACATGGTACATAGACACATATATAGACAAAACACCAACATAGATAAAATAAAAATAAATCAATAATTAAAAAATAAAGAAAGAAAATAGAGGTGTATCATCTGATGAGGTGAGAGTGTCAGAAGAAAATGTCCAAATGAAGCATGAGGGGTGAAGCCGTGGAGAAATTCAGATATGTTTAGCAATATGATGGTGAAAGAGATGAACAGCTTCAATTCTGAGTGCTTGGTTACTCTCAGTATAGAAAATTACAGATTTCACCAGGTATATAAGTAAAGCAGTATCCTGGCATTTCCTACAATCAAAACATAGAGTAATGCAGAATCTAAGGGATTTTAGCTAGTAGGCCATATTTCCAGCTGCTAGAGGTCTCTTAACCACTGAACCATCTCTCCAGAACTCCTAGAGGTCTCTAATCCTCTAGGGATGGTCAGTCTTGTGGCCATAAATGTAGTTTGCTTCTTGTGACCTCTGTGCATCTCTTATCTCTAGAGAACAAAGTCCACTCAGGATTTTGTTTCTGCCTTTTCCTCTGTGCTGTGCACATAGCTACTAGAAGGCATAGTTTGAGGGCTGATCATCCAGTGTCTATTCATGATGTACCATGCATAGTGAGTAGACTGTCATATTCTTGTTAGCTGTTCCAATCTGTAGAATCATTATACACATAGTTATAAAGCTATGATTCCCTATAGGGATAATATTTAAACTGTTTTTAGGATGGTCACACATTACACCTTCTACACATCACACATTCTGCATCATAGCTTCTGTTCACAATGGATTGCAACCACTTTTTCTTCCTACCAAAATTCTTTCCATAGCCTTCAAATTTATGACCCAAAATAAGAAAGGGTAAGTGGATGTAGTAGTTTAAATAGGAATATCCCCAATAGACTCATGTGTTCTAATTTTTGAACTGTAGGGAGTGACAAATGAGGAGTTGAGGCCTCATTGAAGCAAGTGTGGCAATGCTGGAAGATGTGTTTCACTGGGGGGCAGGATTTGAGGTCTCAGATGGTCAAGCCTGGCCAGGGTGTTACTGTCTTTTATTGTTGCCTGGGGATCCTGATGTAGAACTCTCAGCTACATCTCCAGCACCCTGTCTGCCTGGGTGTCATTATGCTTCCTACCATAATGATAATGGACTAAATCTCTGAAACTGTAATTCAGCCCCAATTAAATGTTTTTCTGTATTAGAATCATCATGGTAATGGTGTTTTTTCACAGCAACAGAGAATCTAACTAAGACAGAGTTGGCACCAGGAACTGGTGTATTGTTGTTATAGTCCTTACCATGCTTTTGTTTGGAGGAAGTTGGAGTTGAAAGTTTGGATTAGAAAAACAGTTGAATACTTTAAGTGAGGTTTAATGGGCTGTCCCAGTAAGAATATGGAATACAGTGGTGCCAATAGTGATATGAACTATTGGAGTCTCATTCAAAAAGTTTCAAATAAGAAGAATTTAGTATGTGTCCTAGGGATTACTCTTCTGATATATTTTCAAAGAAGGTGGCTGCATTTTGCCCTTGTCAAAAAGTCTGTCTGAGGCTAAATTGAAGAGTTTTGGATTAATTGTATTAGCAGAGGAAAGCTGAAGACATTCTAGTATTGACTCTCATGTGGTTATGAGCATTCACTCCTGTGCAGACCTATAATGAAAAGGAATAAGATACAAAATGTACAGTTTGAGGAGAAAAGGTGCATGAAGAAATGAAATAGGGCTATGCCCTATGTTTAAGTAGATGAATAGGTTAAAGAAAAACCTGCAGCTAAGTTTCCAACTTGTGAAAAGGAATTAATGAAAAGTTTAGAGCTTTTCTGGTGGCTTAAGCCTTTAATTGCAGTAGGATGGAGGCACAGATATGTGAAATTATGACTTTGAGGCCTATCTGTTCTATAGGGCAAATCCAAGGACAGCTAAGCTTAGATCATGGAGGAAAAACAGAGAACTGGTGAAGATGTATTTGAACAAGAGGGCCAAGTTTCAGCTGCAGCAAGCAGCAGATCATTAAAGTTTTACCTACGTGGATCTGGCTTTAATGTCTAGCATAGAAGAAAAGGGTTATTGTAGCTGGAGTTTTTCTGGTCCTGCCTGGCCCACAGTCAGGACAAATCTCTCTCACCTGCCAGTCCCACAGCTGCTTAGACCTAACCACGGAAATACATAGAGACTTACAAACTGTATGGCCATGGCAGGCTTCTTGTTGTCCACTTCTTCTATCTTAAATTAACCCATTTCTATTTATCTATACTTTGCCATGTGGCTCGTGGCTTACTGGAAACTTACATCTTCCTTGTCATGGTGGCGGCTGACAGTGTCTCTGTGCCTCAGCCTTCCACTTCCCAAAATTCTCTTCTTTCCTTGTCTTGCCTATACTTCCTGGCTGGCTACTGGCCAATCAGTGTTTTATTTGTTAACCAATCAGAGCTACACATTTGACATACAGAACATCCCACAGCAGGTTATAGAATCTCCCTCCCAACTAAGGAAAGCTGCTGAGGCCAGATGTGCCAGGTATGCCCCTGAATGGATGCCTAGAGAAGCCTTTGCATGAAGCTGTGAAGATGAAGCCTGGATTGCCTTAGAGGCTCAAAGATGTTGGAGAGTACAAAGTCATGGGGTACTGTAGTGGATAGCCATCCCAGCATTGGACTGGAAGTTCCAACCCCCATTGAGGCTTCGGTAATGGTCACGCCCACAAGGCAGGGCGGAGGAGGAAGCAGAAGACGAAGGATCAAGAAGAGGTCACTCTCTTGGTTCCCAGACTCTGGACGCAGGAGGTAGACCGAGCAGAGTTCTCCAGAGAACACGGCCAGACTGCACTATACCCTTGCCAGACCCTGTAACCTACCCCCTCATTTGAAGTACCCCACAAAATAAACCTCCCTTTTAACTATGTGGAGCGGCCTTAATAATTTCACCAATATCTGGCGCCCAACGTGGGGCAGAGAAAAACCACTATTTTATTTAAAACAGGTTGATTATAAATGCAATCTCTTTCTAAACATAAAAAGGTGATATGATATAGATATGATAGGATAAAAGGGTAGATTAATGAACTTACTTCTAAAGAGCAACAACTCATTTAAAATGTTTTACATTGGCATAGATTTTAGTCTATTGATACAAACTTAAAGTTAATTTTGTTATACTGTGTGCATATTTCTACTCATGTTTAAGGTATTATGTTTGTATAGCTCATTTAAATTGTAATGGATAATTAAAAATAGATTAATAATTACTCATCTATGATAATCATACTCATAGCCATGTTAGTTAAGTCTTCTAGGTATACATAGAGATATTTCAGACAGATAGGTAATCTTCAAATACTTCAAAGACCTACAGAATATGGCATTTAAAATACTTTTAAAATTTAGACTTTCTGGACAGTGAGACATGTCTGCTCCTGGCAGCACCAATTTACTTCAGAGAGGAAGATGGGCATTGAAGACACTTCATATGGAGTTTATCTTCACCTTGGCAAAAATAGCCATTTGGGCAAGAAACTGTTCTTGCCTGGACTGCTCGATCAACTGGACATGCAGGACCTATAGAAAGGTGACCACTGAGCTTTGCTTGACAAAATGGTCCTTCAGGTTCCTGCTTCACAGAGGAAACTGCCAGACATTCTACAGGACACTGAGAGAAGTGACCTAGAGACTCTAGCCCTGTGGGCTGAAGAGAAATGTGCCAACTTTACAAAGGATCATTAGGTGACTGTCCAGGCTGCCAGCTGTCTCTGTCTACTCTTGCAAGACTCCTGAAAAATGCTTACATCCTTCTCCCAGTTCTCAGGTAATATTATATCCTTCTGAGGTCTTTGATGTGGTTGAAGACTAGATAGCTATAATTTCCTCAGTTATGATAGAAGATAAGTTAGATATAAAACCTTAGACTCACAAATATAAGATAGATAGGATATCTTCTTTAATATTGTAACTATAATTGCTTGATAATTGTTTTGTTATATGTAATTGTACTATGTAAAAGTTAAAACCTTCCTTAAAAAAAAAAAAGAAAAGAGGAAGTGCTGTGGATATTGCTCTGTGTAAATAAAGTTCTGACTGGCCAGTGACCAGGCAGGAAGTATAGGCGGGACAAGAGAGAAGAGAATTCTGGGAAGTAGAAGACTGGAGAGAGACACCGCCAGCTGCCACCATGAAAAGCAACATGTAAAGACACTGGTAAGCCACAAGCCATGTGGCAAAGTATAGACTAACAGAAATGGGTTAATTTAAGAGAGAAGAAGTAGATAACAAGCAGCCTGCCACGGCCATACAGTTTACAAACAATGTAAGTCTCTGTGTGCTTTCTTGGTTGGGTCTGAGCAACTATGGGACTGGCGGGTAAGAGAGATTTGTCCTGACTGGGCCAGGCAGGAAAACTCTAGCTACAGGGTACCTGCTGAGTAAAGCTGCTAACTTAGAGTGGAACAAATCTTAAAGGAGTTGGAGATCTTAAGAGCACTCTGACATCAGACATGGAGATGTAGAGTTTGGAGTTTGCTTAGTTGGCTTTTGGTATTGGTTTGATCCAGCACTTCCTCACTATGTTCCCTTTCCTCCCTTTTGAAACAGTAAAGTGTGTCTTGTGTCATTGTATGATGGAAGTATATGATCTGTCTTTTCAGTTTGATTTTTCAGAGGATTACAGTTAAGAGATTAAGAGTCTGTGGGGGGCCAGGAGAACAGAATGTGGTACTTTGAATAGTAATGCTCCTCATAGACTTACATATTTGAAAGCTTGCCCCATAGGGAGTGGCACTATTTAAAGTCCTTTTTGGAGTAGGTGTGGCATTGCTGGAGGAAATGTTTCACTGGAGTCAGGCTTTGAGGTCTCAGATGCTGAAGCCTGCCACTTAAGTGTATTACTGTCTCTTGCTAATGCCTCGGCATCCAGATATATAACTCTCAGCTACCTGTCCAGCACTATGTCTGCCTGTGTTCCACTAGGCTTTCAAACCATGAAAATAATGCATGAAACCTCTGAAACAGTAAGATAGCCTCAATTATTTTTTTTTTCCTTTTTAAGAGTTGCCATGGACTTGGTGTCTCTTCACAGCAATATAGGCCCTAACTAAGACTATAGGTCTGGTATCATATGCCATTCATACTTTTCATCATGTTGATCTGTAGTATACAGTATCAGATGAAAGTGAGTGAGAATTGAGTCTGTATGTCCCTAACCAAGAATTTTGTTTCTCTGTGCAGGAACTGAATATAGAGAAATTTACTACATTTGATTTTTGGAAAATGTATTATGTGTGCATGAAACATATTTTTGGAAATATTTATCATCTTTTGATATGTGCAGTAAATTATTTGGTTCAAGAATAGAGATAATGTAGATGTATCCGGCTTGTTAAATAAGAAACACAGAACCGATTGCAGAGTTAAAAACCACGAGGTCAGAGCAAAAGCGGAAAACCTTACCCTTCACTGCTTCTGTGGTTCTTCCTCTCTGCAAGAGACCTACTTCTCTGTGTCCTGTCTATTTAAAAACTTTCTGTTCTCCTCTCTCATTGGTTGTAAACCCAGCCACATGACCTCCTCATCACTGCCTGTTTGTACAGACCTCCAGGTCTTCTATGGTTGGTATTGAGATTAAAGGCCTGTGTCTGCCATGCTGGCTGTGTCCTTGAACACACAGAGATCCGCCTAGCTCTGCCTCCCAAGTGCTGAGATTAAAGGCATGCCCCACTACTGCTCAGCTTCTGCTTTGGCTTGCTCTGACCTCAAGGCAACTTTATTGACATACAAATAAAATCACATTTCAATACAAATAAAATATCACTATAAGATAATATTCAGTTTCTTATATCAAAGTACCTTATACAAGGTGCTTTATAAGGAAAGGTCTTACTTGGCTATGCTTGGGAGTCACAGCATACAGCAACAAGCCCTCAAATCTTGTTATCTACAGCTGAGATCTCTTTAGATATGTCACAATATGCCTAACTGTAAAAGATGACAAGTGGGCTCATGAAACAAACTAGTCATAAGAAGAGGGAGAGAAAAAAGTGGACCCTGGAGGTGGACAGACAGACTGATGATTAAATCCAACCTCATGACAGTAATCCCTGCAAGGAAATAGTTCCGCATGACTATTTACCTTCTCCCAGTTCCACTTTATAAAAGATACTGAAGATCATTCCCTAGCACATGATACTTTGGAGAAAAGCTCCACTGAAAACAGACAAAATTTTTTTAAAGATGGGCTAATAATATTTCATCCAAAAATATGAAACAAAGCAATAAAGCAAAACATTTTTGTAATGTTTTCTAGAATTATTTCTTTTCTTTGTGAATTGTGATTGAATTTCACTTATAAGAAAACATATGACCAATATCTACCTTTATTTCTTAATGTAGAAGATATGATAATCATATTTATTTAATTTAAAATTTTAATATTTATTCATTTTTGTTTTACGTGTGATTTTTTTACCTGAATATATATGTGTGTAAAACATATGTGTTTTTTGTTGTAGAGTTCGAAGCAGGTCATCAGGTCCCCCTGAACCATACATCACCATACATCATAAGGGTGGTGGGATTTGAACACTGGACCTCTGCAAAAGTAAGAAATACTCTTAACTACTAATCTCCCCAGCCTCTGTTCATACTATTTATGACATATATGTATATATGTATATATATATATATATATATATATATATATATATATATATGCTGCATAACTCCAATAAAGCCATGTAATCAGGAAACCATCATTAGTTTATCCTCTTTCAAGAACACTGCTTCCTTTTATAATTGTGTCCCACATTTTCTTTTGTAATGAAATGGTCTTTATGTACAGGTTGTTGTTAATTTCATGTATTTTTTTTATCTCATCCATCCCATAACAAGTCTGAATTGTTTTGTAGAATTTCACCCTCTTTTCAGTTTTGAACAATGAACATCTGTTCCTTTATAAATTGACCTTGCTTTGTAATTCTTTTTTTCCTAATGATTAAATTCAGCTGAATCAGCACTGGTCCTGTATTATCTTTCATGACTTCCTAATGAAGTTACACAGAATTGGTAACTTAAGTATCAGGCAATAATTTTCTCATTTAGAGAAGAATGAAGGTTTGGTACCAGATATCATAGGGTTTCTCACTCCTGAGTTCTCTTCTTGGATAATTCTTCCTGTAGCTTCAATAGTCTTTTTAATGGTGCCTCTGAATCTTTATTTCCTCTCCTATTTTTATTATTACATAAATTAAAGAAATTAAATCCACTTAATTCTTTGATAATGCCACACAATATGACTTTATCAAATTTGCCCACATCCTTTGTTTCAACTTCTTCCAGTTCTTCTCCCACTTCCTGTTTTTTGTTTGGATTCATTCTTTAGTGTATAACATCTCTAAAACTATCATAATCATCCATCCACCATGTTGTCACACTGTTACAGTAACACAAACAAAAGCTGAACACACTGACAATTTCCAGAAGTACAACAGAGTTTAAATAGACATCAGCAATGGAAATTTATGCCTGTGATTATGTGTCCATGGTGGAGGACAAAGCTCTGGACACAAGTTGCAACAACCCCAAACAAGTCAACTGTTATGGGTTCCTTGGAAACATGGAAAGCACTAAGAATTTGTAGTTCAGATCTAATCAAATATTTGACATAGAAAATAGCTATATGTAGCAAGCAAATTCAGAGTTGTTTGTTTTTTATCATAATTCTTTTATAGATTCAAGTCAGAGTTGTCTACATGCACTTGGGATTTGGGGGAAAAACATCATAAATTTGAAACTGAAAAATTGTGACTTGTTCTTAGTCAGAGATAATAAAATTAAATATATACTCTTGCTGAATTTTGTTTTCATTTCATTATAATCAGACTAACTACTTGCATTGTTTAATTTTTTTGTGTTTTGTTTATAAAGAAAGATTTCTGTGTTGTTGGGGGTAGTATTGAACTCTTTGTAAATGAGGTCTGTTTTCCTCTACTTCTCAAGTACCTGGGGATAGAAATACAATGGCTTGGGTTAAGAGAGAGTGGAAGGAACCAGTCCCATGGAGAATGCAGGGAACTATATGTGTGGATATGTGTAACTAAGATTAGAGGAAGAAGAGCAGCTCCCTGCTTCAGAAGGGAAGGCAGAATACTCTTAACTTTAGGTCCCAATGGTAGAAGGAAAGGGGAAATACTCATGACTAGAAAGTTATTTATAGATGACAGCTTAGGCTTTACAGTCTATGCCCCTCTTTATAAAGCATGTTGCTCATGGATACTTTGCACTTCAGTGTCACATAGAGGATATGAAGGAACTGTACCAAAGAGAAACTCCCTATGATCTCAGTAATACTAACCTGTGTCAAATTGGAGGGGCTTGGAAACTTGGTTATAGTTTCTTAGCTTGTAGCATGAAAACAAGGAAACTCATTGAATGGGAATGATATCACTGCTACTTACAGACAATGGAAAGACTGTTTTTCAGACAGAAGGATGAATGTTCTTTATGCTGCTGTAGTAGGAATGAGGACACTTAGAGACTGGGGCCTTTTATAAAGATGAGCTACTTCTACACCTGTGATTAGCTCTGCTCAGCTCCTGATGATTTGCATGTGCCCAGAGGGCAGCCCACTGACCTGAGTACTTTTTAAAGGGTTGATCAAACTCTTCAGAACAGTAAGTTCAAACTACAACACAGCATGGACATGAGGGTCTCTGCTCAATTCCTAGGGCTTCTGATGCTCTGGCTCCAAAGTAAGGAGGGTTTCTTGGGAAATTTATCAAAATATAGTGATTAGTATTGCTTGTCTTTGAAGATATTCCTGTCATCCATAACATTATTAATTTTATTGATGTTTGCTTTTAATTTTCCAAAATCAGGTTCCAGATGTGACATCCAAGTTACCCAGTCACCATCCTCCCTGTCTGCATCTCTGGGAGAAAGAATCACCATCACTTGTAGAGCAAGTCAGACAATTAGCAACCGTATGGCTTGGTATCAACAGAAACCAGGAGAAGTTCCTAAACTCCTGATATATTATGCATCCACTTTGCAATCAGGAGTTCCCACAAGGTTCAGTGGAAGTGGGTCTGGGAAAGATTTTTCCTTTACCATCAGTCAGCTGGAGCCTGAAGATACTGCAACATATTATTGTCTGCAAGGTTATAGCTTGTACCACAGTGATACAAGTCATGACAAAAACCACCCATAGAAGCAGAAGTGAGAGTGTAAACTGCCCCAAATATTCTTGTTTGTTCTTTTGCCTACTGACAGCATTTCTCAGATTCAACTAGGCTCTGAAGGTCACTTGGAATCTTTTGTGAATGGCACAATGAGGTTGCTGTGCATGTAACTCTCTACTGATGCTCTACATTTTAATAACACATCCATGTTAGATTTGTATTTTTGGTTTTGTGGGTTTTAAAATTAATCCAAGTGATTGCCATATTCATCATTTAGTAATTTCTCCCATTATTGAGCTATGATATGACCAGAAAAGCCATTCTCATGTGAACACTTCGAAAGTTTTTTTTAAAACATTGGCACTTAACTATGCAATTTTTTCAAAAAACAGTAATTTTCATGCTGTAGACAATTTATTTCCTTTATTGATCCCTTGCTAATCTCTCCTAAGTGAGAAAAATTTCTTAAAACAGGGATAAAGATGGTTTCTCCTAGAATTATATGGCAAGTGTTTCTACCATGAAGCTAAGGAATGCAGGACTTTGAAAGGATCCAGAGATATTTTAAAATTATACAAAATAATGAGGGATTTATTATTAATTTTCATAAATATACATTCTATACTTTGGTCAAAACATAGTATATAGATGTATGAAATTCCCAAAATACATTTTTAAGGTAGACTAAAAGTTTTAAAGGCTGTGAAGATTCTTAGTAGACAGTGCTACTCACCAAATTATTCACAATCATCTCTGTCTTTTTCCTTCATAGCAATGGAGATAAAGAAGGTCTTCAGTAAAACTATATAACTATCCTACAGGAACCCTCTGTGCACACACACTTGCTGTGCATTCTCTCAGAAGTGACGAGATTTTAATAGTATTGTGGGTTAGGGAGACTAAATTAACAGGATAAGGAGTGGGTGGAAAGAGGAAACAGATGAAGTAGAGGAGAAAGAGGGAGAATAGAGTGTACATATAGAAAGCTTGACTTTACTCGGTTACTATCTCAGTGGTGTATCATAGTTTTAGCTCTCATCTTAGGGAGACTGAGTAAACAATTGCCTCAGGATAAAAATCCCAAACACATTGACTAATAGACTTAATGAAAACATGAAGGAAGTATATGTAAACTTGGAGAAAAATAAGGTGATGTGGCCACAGAGAAATGACAGCTACAGTCTGGAAGATTCAATGGGTATAGTCTCTCTTAAAACATCTCTGGAGCCTCACCATTCACATTCTGAATTTGATTCATTGATTCTGATCTTACAATTCTTTCTTTAGAACTGTGAGATTATTATACCCCCTTCATTTAAAGTGCATGTGTTGATGATTTGTTATGAGAGTCCCTAGAACTACTAATACAAATTTGACTCAGAGAACAAAATAGGTGAAGCTTCTCTGATTTAATCTACTGGTTCAATTCCCAGTGTTCTGTAAGAAGAAATGGAAAATGTTTGTAATTTAGGAAGAAAGCACATCGATTCCCTTAGTGTATCATGAAGCTCATGATGGCTGTGCTATACATAACTATTGTGCCCAGATTATGTCAATCCCTGCTAATTTGCATGAGTCCAGATCACACCCCACTGCATGAGTAATTACTGAATAAGCTGGACACAAACTGTGCAGGTGTCAGTTACAATCAAGGCACAGCATGTGTATATGGCTTTGCATTCAATTACAGGAACTGCTGATGCTGGGGCTAGGTGAGCAAGGGTAACTCTGGGGATTTATCCAATCATAGTGATCACTGCTGGTTGGTCTTTCATAGGAAAATTGGATGATAATATTGTTTATTGTGTATGTAATTCTACAACCAAGCAAGTTGGTAAAATGTGCTTGTACCCCGAAATCATTCAATATTTAAAGTAAGAGTATGTCCTTCATTCCCACTTCATGTGGAAAAACCTGGATCCACTTCATAAGGAGAGGAGGTCACTTTATTTTAAAAGCCAGCAAATCTTTTTCTCCATGCCAGAAAGCTGGCATCAATATATGTTATTTTGCTGATAGCCTATCAGCTGATAATGTAAGAGATGTGCTGCCTCTACAGTTTAGGTGTTCAAGGTTCCTGAGTAAACTGCTGAAAGAAGAGCTCAGTGTTGTGTCTTCCTTGCTGGTCGAGGCGGTCATGACAATGTAGTTCTATTTTATTCTAATAAAGGAATGCCTCTCTCTGATCCATGTTGTAAGAATGCATTAATTATTTTATTCAGAATTAAAGTGAACTGCATGACAGATAAAATGCAATAGACCAGAATCCCTGCATGAAATTTCCTTCATAGATAATTCTAGGAGGGTCTGTTCATCACCCTCAAGGAGAAGGTGCTGGTTACTGAGGAGGACCAAATGTGTATTATTTTCTGTTTTGATTGATAAGATTTGTTGAATGCACATATCCTTATCCAATGATGTATCTGATTGCAATCACATGCATGGTAGATCATACATTTATATGATTATAAACACAATGACTATTGTAAAGTGTTATTTTAATGACATTCTTCATTGCACAAAGTCAGTAATAGGCTGAATTGTTTAGCTACCCCTATGTAATTATATCCTCTGTGTGAATTTTGCCATGCTAGAGGCTGCCATGCAGTCATAAGTTGGAATGACCTGATTGGATGTTTGGTGACTGTTGATGATGTTATTGTTCCTTTTCCAGATAGCTCTCTTTATCTCAATGCTTCCTACTTTAAAATAGAGACACTTTCTTAGCTATTGATCCAGGGCCATTTATATATGACTACTGCTGGTGGTCTGCTTAAAACCATGTTTTTCATGGACCAACCTTCCAGAATGTTAAGCCCCTAAATTAAGTGCTTTCTTTCATAAATTGCCTTGGTTGTGGTTTTTTGTTATAGAAATATAAAAGTAACTAAAACACTTGCCCTCCTAGTAGGGAGTGAAATGAATGAACACTTATTTTGTGGAAAGCCTTCTCTCCTCCATGCATATAATATGACAGTTGACAAGTTATCTGAGGACCCTATGATCAGGAAATAAATGGACTCTAGATTCTGAAAATAATCTGTTCCCATTATCAGTTTGTCACAATACTAGTTCCATAGGATTTTAAAATATTTAATAATTACTTAATTTATTTTATGTGTGTTCATGTTTTGCCTGCATATGTATTTATGTACCATATAAGTGCAATGACCCCAGATCCCAGAAAATAGGCTCAGCTACATTGGAAATGTAATTACAGACAGACAGTTGATATCATTCGTGTGAGTCCTGGAAAACAACCTGGGGTCCTCCTACAGACAAGCCTGTGCACTTAACTAGTACTCTGAACATGGCAGAGGATTCTATGAAGCCATGGGTTGTAATGATTTTACAGCTATGTTTGGAGAATGTACCCACAGGATTTTAATGTTATACTAACATACTAATTTTCTAACTTCAATAGGATAGTTAATTTTAATAAATCCTTCTTGGTATATGTTTGTGCACCTGCTGAGGGGGATTGTGTTTACATCTCTGCTGTATAAATCTCTGTTGTTGCCAAACCTGCAACTCAGGAAAGTTAATATTTCATGTGAATTAGGAAAACCATTTCTGTGATTTTAATGCTAGATTGGGGCAAAGGACAGAGTTCTAGGAAAGAAAAGTTTATCTGGTCTCTATACAAAAATTATAATATTGCCTTTAAATCTTGACAAGAGAAAAGAGAAACACACTTAGCAGCTGAAGAAACCAGAAGAAGCATTTGTGGCAGCCTAGGCTCTCACTTCTGCTTCCCTGAGTGGTTTATGTCATGACTTCAATCACTGTGGGAGGGTAATTCTTATACTGTTGACAGTAATATTTTGCCACATCTTCAGCCTGCAGGGTGCAATCTTGAGAGAAAACTGTGTGCTAGATCCAGTGCCACTGAACCTTGATGGAACCCCATCATCCAAACTGGTTGCATCATAGATCAGGAGCTTAGGAGGATTCCCAGGTTTTTGCTGATACCATGCTAACCAACGACTAATGCTCGAACTTGCCTGGCATGTGATGGTGACACTTTCTCCCAGAGATGCAGACAGGGAGGGTGGGTCATCTGTATGTCACCTCTGGCACCTGAGATTAAAAAATTAAAAACAAATTTCCACACAATTAATACTGTTAAAAGAAGACTTTCCTGGAGACCAGGCAGCACTGACCATAGTCAGCTGAATAAATTTCCAATGCTGACATCCTTACCTGTAAGCCAGAGCAGCAGCAACCCCAGGAGCTGAGTAGGGGCCCTCATGACTGTACTGTAACCTGTGTGAGGTTGACTCCAGCACAGGGTGTGACTTGAATATGAAGTCCTCAGAGTAGTGGGCTGTGCTCTGGTAACATGCAAATCAGCAAAGTCTAGGCACAGCCACAGGACTAGCCAAGTGACTCAGTACAGGCGTGTGGCCTTCTTTGTCTCAGATCAGAGAGGGAATACAAAGTTTTTCTGTGGGAATGTGCTCCTCTTTGGACAACAAAGAACACCAGTAGTCTATGGGTTGCACCTTATTTTGATTTATGTCATGTTAAATGTAGAATTACCTTGTTATCATTTCTGCCATGGCAGGGTTTGTCAGATATGGTACAGTTCTAGAAAGCACACAAATGCTTATAGTTCCTTTCATAAGTAGGTGCAGATTTTATGGAGGTCATGCAGTTTCTTCTTTTTTTTTTCACTATTTATTTGTTAGACTATATCTTGAGTACAATATTTCTACCTATTTATCCAAGAAAACCCTCCCAAATATTCCACTCTCCTCTCCTTCAAAGTCCTGGGCTTTTTTATTTTTCATTTTTATTGCATGAATATATGTATTTGTAGATACATATATATTCATAAACATAAACTGCAAAGTTTTTGTTTCCATTTTATGTTTCTGTCTTTAGAGCTGACCATGTGACACTGGCCAATATTTGCACAGAAGCTACATGTTGATTAAACCTTCCTTTATGAAATGGGAGAAAGCATGTCTTGATTTTTTAGCAGTTGTCATGAATCCACCACTCTGTCTCATGCTGCTTTTAGGAGGACCTTGAGCCTCTGACCCTCCTGAGCCAGGGTTGTTATGAACAGGATTGAGATTCTGGGAGATGCTTTTCAGGGTCCCCAGCTTCAGAGAGTTTGTCATGATATGTTCTTGGACCAGCCTCACAGAAGGGGTCAAAGGCCTGGAGACATTTGTGGATGCAAAGTGAATCAAGAACCTGGAAAGTCATTAATTCAAAGTGTTACCAGGTTGTCAGCCCCAAGGCTGGTGAACTTCACTAGGAGGTATACTATTGTCCTCTGCTGGAGAGTGGGGAATAGGCCAAGTCTGAGCCTAACGGAAATACTGCAAGGATGATTATTAGTGCAAATCCTAACGTGCTTGGGAAAGGGATAGCTGGAAAGGAGGAACTCATGAAATACCAAACCCTGGAGGGTTTCTCACAATGATCAAGGGAAGAAAGATGAATAATGGTGCAAATACAGTCAGATACACATGCATAAACACATAAACATGCACCTGACTTCTTGCTATCTAGAAATGTGGAAATATTAATAAGAAGGCATTAAACATAGTGTTTAATATGTACAATGTGTGTGTGCAAAAATATTATTCTACCCTTATTCACAGATATTATTTATTATATTGGGTCAAGTAAAATCATATTGTTCATAAATATCATAATTCAAGTTCATTTGACACACAGAATCTAACAAATGCGCCCAAAAACATACAGTGTTATAAAGTGGGACAGAATAACTTAATATGAAGCTATTTAGTAACACACTGTTGAATGTACAATCTGGTTCATTCTATACAGTACACTGTAAATGTACTGTTGCAATGAGTTCCAGATTGCTGCCATTGCTTAGCTGCCAGGATATAAACTTATAGTTTGAGATAAGATTTCTATTGAGCATTCAGGCTTTGTGGAAATTACAAAGAAAATGAAGTTGAGCAACTATAATTAGTGACAAAGGAAATTGAGAATAGCATATATGTGTTTGCTAATAGATGTGTGCCACCAAAATACAAAATTTAAAGTGATGCTCAACATTGTCCTATTCATTACTATAGTGCATGTGGCTAGTTAGGAAGACATGAGTAACTGTTGCAAACAAAGATAAATAAATTATAATTGTTTTAATTTCTGCAAAACAACATGTACACAGGGAACATGAGATCTGGCTTACTTGGTAAACTTCATTAAGGCTCCAAAGGAATGAATGCAGAGAAAATGTAGCATTAAATAAAAATGTAAGCTTTAATTAAATTAGCAGAAAATAACACAATTTTAAAATTGTTTCTATGGTTAAATATGACAGAGAATATCAGACTCTGCTTAGCTTTCTGTTTTCCCTCTTTTCCTAGTCCTGTTCCTCTGTTAGGTTTCTGCTTTGCAACTGAGCAGAAGTGGAAAATGTCCTGAACAGTGGACTGAATTAAAACAGATATACACACTTATAACTTAATATTATGAATTATATAACAGGAGGAGTGCTATAAGACGCTGTCTTCTAGACAGGACATGGCGGCTGGACTTAGGGACTCACAGCAGCTGTGATCCCTGAGTGTGACCTGACACAGATTCACTTCATTAAGTGAAAGCTTGCACAGCAAATCACATGTTTCAAGAGGAAAGGGAGAAGACCCACAATAAGGCAAAAGGCATGGCAAAGAAACTGTAAGTGGAGGATAAGTATGACTTATAAATGATGGACGAGGAACACCACATACTGTCGTTCCTTAGAAACCACACTGCCTAGGACTTTGCTTTGTATTTCGGCTTCACATTAAGGACATGTGTGAAATGCAGCAAGAAGGAACCTACCACAGTCTGAGGAATATTAAACGGTTCCAAATGCAATGGATTTGCAAACTCATTTGCAGATTATAAGATTTTGTAAGTGGAAAAGGAAATACCTTGAACCTGGAAGAGATCAAAATAGCTGGCTGCACTTACAAACCAAATATGCTGTCCTTTAGCACCACAGAGAAACAGGTTCTCAGCAGGGAAATCTACACTGTGCTGGTAAGAATAAGGATAATAGAAGACAGTGATCCTTTACAGGGTAAAGAGATGAACCACTTTTGCATGTACTCAGTTCCTCCCCAACCCTGCTTATTTGCATGTGTCCAGAGCTCAGCCCTCTACCCTGAAGACTTTTTCAGTAAGGTGTTCTCAAGCTGTGTATGATTTAAGTCCCAACCTAGATGCATTATGTTAATGAAGGTACATAACCAATGTATAGGTTTGCTGAAGCTCTGGATCCCAAGCAAGGACAATGTTGCGAATTTTCTGAAATAAGTGGTTAGTACTGCTTGGTCTTTAAGAACCATCCTGAAAAGACCAAATAACATACAAAGGCAAACCCATCAGAATAACACCAGACTTCTCAATAGAGACTATGAAAGCTAGAAGGTCCTGCACTAATGTTATGCAGACACTAAGAGACCACGGATGCCAACCCAGACTATTATACCAAGCAAAACTCTCAATCACCATAGACAGAGTAAACAAAAAATTCCATGATAAAACAAGATTTAAACAATACTTGTCCATAAACCCAGACCGACAGAAAGCACTAGAAGCTATCCTAATATCTAATAAAATAGACTTCAATCTCAAATCAATCGAAAGAGATCAGGATGGACATTACATATTTATCATAGGAAAAATACACCAAGATGAAGTCTCAATCCTGAACATATATACCCCAAATACAAAGGCACCCACATTCATAACAGAAACATTACTAAAGCTTAAAATACACATCACACCCCACACATTAGTAGTGGGAGATTTCAATACACACCACTCTCACCAAAAGACAGATCTACCAGACTGAAACTCAACAAAGAAATAAAGGACCTAACAGCTGTTGCAACTCAAATGGACTTAATAGATATCTACAGAACATTCCATCCTAACACAAAAGAATATACCTTCATCTCAGCACCCCATGGAACTGTCTCAAAAATTGACCACATGCTTGGTCACAAAACAAATCTCAACAGATACAAAAACATTGGAATAACCCCCTGTATCTTATCAGACCACCATGCCTTAAAGTTAGACTTCAACAACAACAAAAACTATAGAAAGCCTACAATCTCATGGAAACTGAATAATTCTCACCTGAAACATCAATGGGTCAAGGAAGAAATAAAAAAGAAATTAAAGATTTCCTAGAATTCAATGAAAATGAAAGTACAACATACTCAAACTTATAAGACACTATGAAAGCAGTACTAAGAGGAAAATTCATGGCTCTGAATGCACACATAAAGAAAATGGAGAAATCTCATACCAATGAATTAACAGCACAACTGAAAGCACTAGAATAAAAAGAAACAAACTCACACAGGAGAGATAGATGCCAGGAAATAATCAAATTGAGGGCTGAAATCAATAAAATAGAGACCAAGAGAACAATACAAAAATCAATGAAATAAAGAGTTGGTTCTTTGAGAAAATCAACAAGATAGACAAACCCCTAGCCAAATTAACCAAAAGGCAAAGAGAGAGCACCCAAAATAACAAAATCAGAAATGAAAAGGGAGACATAACAACAGACATTGAGGAAATCCACAGAATCATCAATCAGGTCATACTTCAAAAACCTGTACTCCACAAAATTGGAAAATCTGGAAGAAATGGACAATTTTCTGGATAGGTACCACACACAAAAGTTAAATCAAGACCAGAGAAACAATTAGACCAATAACCCCTAAAGAAATAGAAACACTCATCAAAAGCCTCCCAAACAAAAAAAGCCCAGAACCAGATGGTTTCAGTGCAGAATTCTACCAGACTTTCAAAGAACTAATACCAATACTCTTCACATTATTCCACACAATAGAAACAGAAGGAACACTACCAAACTCTTTCTACAAGGCTGCAATTACCCTGATACCCAAACCAAACAAAGATGCAACAAAGAAAGAGAATTACAGACTCATCTCCCTCATGAACATTAATGCAAAAATACGCAACAAAATATTGTCAAACTGAATCCAAGAATACATCAAAAAATTATCCATCATTGACCAAGTAGTTTTCATCCCAGGGATGCAAGGTTGGTTCAACATATGAAAATCTGTCAATGTAATACACCATATAAACAAACTGAAAGAAAAAAAAACACATGATCATCTCATTAGATACTGCAAAAGCCTTTAACAAAATCCAAAACCCCTTCATGATAAAGGTCTTAGAGAGATCAGGAATACAAGGAAGATTCCTAAACATAATAAAGGCAATTTACAGCAAGCCAAAGGTCACCATCAAATTAAACGGAGAGAAACTCAAACCGATACCACTAAAATCAGGAATAAGACAAGGATGTCCACTCTTCCCACTCATATTTATTCAATATAGTACTAGAAGTTCTGGCTAGAGCAATAAGACAACAAAAAGAGATCAAAGGGATACAAATTGGAAAGGAAGAAGTCAAACTTTCACTATTTGCAGATGATATGATAGTATACATTAGTGACCCCCAAAACTCTACCAGGGAACTCCTACAGCTGATAAACTCCTTCAGTGAAGTGGCAGGATACAAGATCAACTAAAAAAAATCAGTAGCCCTACTATACACAAATGATAAAAGGGCTGAGAAAGAAGCCAGAGAAACATCACCCTTTACAATAGCCACAAATAGTATAAAATACCTTGGGATATGACTAACTAAACAAGTGAAGGACCTTTTTGATAAGAACTTTAAATCTCTAAAGAAAGAAAATGAAGAAGATACCATAAAATGGAAGGATATCCCATGCTCATGGATAGGTAAGATTAACATAGCAAAAATGGCAATCTTACCCAAAGCAATCTACAGATTTAATACAATCCCCATCAAAATCTCAACACAATTCTTCACAGACTTGGAAAGAAAAATACTCAACTTCATATGGAAAAACAAAAGACCCAGGATAGCTAAAAGAATAATGAATGATAAAGCAACCTCTGGAGGCATCACCATCCAGACCTCAAGCTCTACTATAGAGCTATAGTAATAAAAATCAGCCTGGTACTGTTACAAAAACTGACATATGGACCAATGGAATCAAATTGAAGACCCTGACATTAATCCACACACATATGAACACCTGATTTTTGACAAAGAGGCCAAAACTATACAATGGAAAAAAAGAAAGTATCTTCAACAAATGGTGCTGGCATAACTGGATGTCAATATATACAAAATTACAAATAGATCCATATCTGTCGCCATGCACAAAACTCAAGTCCAAGTGGATCAAAGACCTCAACATAAATCCTGGTACACTAAACTTAATAGAAGAGAAAGTAGGAAGTACTCTTGAATGCATTGGCCCTGAAGATCACTTCCTAAATATAACACCAGCAGCATAGTCACTGAGCACAACAATTAATAAACTGGACCTCTTGAAATTGAGAAGCATTTGCAGGGCAAAAGATATGGTCAATAAGACAAAAAGACAGCCTACATAATGGGAAAAGATCTTCCCCAACCCCACATCTGACAGAGGATTGATCTCCACAGTATATAAAGAACTCAGGAAATTAGACATCAAAATACCCAACAATCCAATTACAAAATGGGCTAAAGAGTTAAACAGATAATTCACAAAACAAGAATCACAAATGCCTGAAAGACATTTAAAGAAATGCTCAACATCCTTAATCATCAGAGAAATGCAAATCAAAATGACTCTGAGATACCACCTTACACCTGTAAGAATGGCTATGATCAAAAACACTAAGGACGGTCAATGTTGGAGAGGATGTGGAGCAAAGAAAATACTACTTCACTGTTAGTGGGAATGCAAACTTGTACAACCACTGTGGAAGTAAGTATGGTGGTTTCTCAGAACATTGGGAATTGAATTACCTCAAGACTGAGCTATACCACTCTTGGGCATATACCCAAGGAATGCTCAACCATACCACAAAGATAAATACTCAACTACATTTATTGCAGCATTATTTGTAATAGCCAGAACGTGAAAACAACCTAGATGCCCATAAACTGAAGAAGAATGGATTAATAAGATGTGGTACATATACACAAAGGAGTACTACTCAACAGAGAAAAACAATGATAGCATGAAATTTGCAGGCTAGAAAAAAATCATCCTGAGTGAGGTAACCCAAACCCAGAAGGACAAACATGGTATGTACTCACTCATAAGTAGATTCTAGATAGGAAGCAAAGAACAATCAGACTGCAACACAGAGAACCATAAAGCTATATATATGGCATGGAAGACCCTAGGATGACTGTTACTTATAATAAGATTGAAAGATTCAAAGATACAGTCAATAAGACAAAAAGACAGCCTATGGAATGAAGGACATTTCTTTAAATGTCTTTCAATTTGGTATTATTCAATTACTGAGCAACCTTCAATGAAACATTACACTATTAAGGACAATGAAATTTCTCATTGGGTTTCTGAGAGCTGAGTGCACCCTGTGGCTGCAGCTGAAGCCCAACATGGCAGAAACCTATTGGGCCTTCGTGAAAAACTCTCCCCTTCCAATGCCAATGGGGATTGAAAGCCCAATAGGGCCAGCTTTGGCAAGCATTAACTAGGAACTGCAACCATGGGGTTGGATTCTCCAGAAGGTAAAGTATAGTAACTGCTTTTTCTTTTTCTTTTTCTTTTCTTTTCATAGGAAGTTTATTGAGAGGAGGGGAGAGAAGGGGCAGGGAAGGGAATAGAGACAGGTACCTGGAGATGAGATTGAAGGAAGAGAAAGAGACGGGAGGTGTCGGGAGGTGTGCAAGGCCTCTTTTTATAAAGAAACATAGCAAATGCCCAGGGGGTGCTCTTAGTGGCTGCACCTGAGGATATATCCTGACAGAACTCTAAAGGCAGGCCAGTACAGATGCCTAAATGCCAACTTTCCTCCCTTCTGTTTATTATAAAATGGTGAGGAGTTAGAAAGTGGTAGCAGGTGAGGCGGGGATGAGGGTGCCGTGTTCTTGAGACTGCTTCCTGCTGGTCTGGGGAACATCAATCATCTTTGGGTGACCTGAGAAATTTGGGGTGCTGGCCATGTCCTGGCGTAGCTAGCTGGACACTTCACTGTCCAGGCTCTGTGGAACCATCAGGCTATTTGAGGTGGATCCAAGTCAACTCCCTGGAGCTCACAAAAACTATTGTCAGTGTTGGATGGAGAGACCCAGCAATTTGTTAGGTGGGAAAAAAGTAGGGCTGTCATAAGTGGGCCAGGTGCAGAGTCCCAGCATATCTCAGAATGAATCTAAATCACGGTACCAAATGTATTTTTAAACCAGCAGGGAAGGAGTCAAACTTATAACAGGGCCCACGTGGGAGGTTTATTGAGGGGATGGGAGAGAAGGGGCAAAGAAGGGGCATAGAAGAGAGCAGAGATCAGTCGCTGTGAACAAGAGTGAAGGAAGAGAAAGAGAGGTAACTGCTTTTTCAAGTATGTTTGAGAATGTGTCACCCAGACACCTAGGAGATTAATGATATCACTGAAGATCACTGACCTCCATTTAGTAACAGTAGCATGCCAGCTAAGCATTTTCATTCTCACAATCCTATTCATGCTGGAGCAGTACCTACTTCTCAGGAGTGGCTCTGTGCAACATTTTTTTTTGCCCCCTAAATTCATTTAGCCCCCTTTGAAGATACCTTAAAATTCGTGAGTCTGAATGTAGCCATTATGAGACCATTAGTTCTGCTCCTTGTGAGCTGCCTGTTCTTCCTTTATGGTTCTTAGTTGTTCTTTTGCAGAGCTGCCAGCTTAAGTTGTGCTGGGATCAAGAATAATGGGCCTCGGTGGTTTGTGTTCCTGGAGTTGTGTCCATGCCAATGGATACTCATATGCTCCAGAAGAGAATTTGACATCACTGCTGCCATTGTTGCTATTATAACAGTGATGACCACTGCTACTACTGTTTCTGGGATTGCCATTTCATAACTGGTTACTACAGCTAGCACACTGGAGACCCTGGCAGCAAAAGTAGCTACCACAGTTAACTAATTTTTCATTCTATTGGGTATGACAAATTTAAATCAATAGTTATATACATTTCAATTGGCTTTGAAAGTTATAAATGTACAAACTCAAATTCTATTTGCTCTCAGGATACCATCTTACAAGGACTCCAATTTGCAGTAAGGCTCATTAAGGAAGGGAATGTTTCAGCTGCCTTTAGCCTACCGGCTATGGGTGGGTTAAGACTTCTGTTGGTCTTTTCTGTGTTGAACACACAGATTTCAAGCCCAGTGCCTCTTAGAGATCTTTGGCAACAGTTAACTCTGCAGCTCTCACAGGATTGAGCCTGTATGATAATGAGTATTCAGAGATGGGTAACTCCTAGGGGGCGCTCACCAACCTAAGACAGAACACCTGTGTGGCCTGGACAGGTGTCTCCATGACAGGTAAGGTGACCTGTTGATGTCCCATGCAACCTAAGTCAGAAGCTCATTTTTTTAGTAAAAAGGGGGGGGGCACCTGTAGGTTCCTAGACCCTGTTTTGGGTAACTGCTTGCTGACCTTGACCTTGATATCCTCCCTATGCTAATTCCCTGAGAGATTCCACCCTCCTGAATGCTTAAGGGAAGCTCCTTATCTGTGTATCCACCATATTGGGCATTAACAGCTTAGATGAAAGATTGTAAAACACCAGGAGTGGGGGTTGGAATTTAGCTCAATGGTAGAGTACTTGCCTAGCAAGCACAAGGCTCGTGGTTCCATCCTCAGCTTAAAAAAAAAAAAAAATCAGAAGTGAACTTCTGCTCTCCAGGGTTCTCCCATTATGCTGTAAGCCTGTATTTAAGACCTCCTCCCTCCTTCAATAAATGGCATTCAAAAAAAAAAAGGAGAAGAAGAAGAAGAAGAAGAAGAAGAAGAAGAAGAAGAAGAAGAAGAAGAAGAAGAAGGTATCAAGATCATGATGGGGAAACCCACAGAGACAGCTGACCAGTGCTAGTTAGAGCTCACTGACTCTGCAGGACTTGGGAACCTGCAAGAGACTGAACTAGGCCCGCTAAATGTGGGTGACATTTATGTGGCTTGATCTGTTTGTGGGGTCCCTGGCAGCAGGACAAGGACTTATCCCAGGTACACAAACTGACTTTTTGGAACCCATTTCCTGTGGTGGGATACCTTGCTCAGCCTTGATACAATGGGGAGGGGCTAGGCTTTCCTTCAACTTGGTATGCCAGACTTTGTAGACTACCATGACAGACCTTACCCACTCTGAGGAGTGGATAGAAGTAGAGTGGGAGGGAGGTGAGGAGGCAGGAGAAGGGGAGGGAGGGGGAACTGGGGTTACTATGTAAAATGAAAAAAATTTTAATAAATAAATATATTTTAAAAAATTTTAAAAAAATTAAAAAGTATGATTATTTTTCTTTATTTTTTTCTCATCAATCTTATTATTGAGAAAATAAAATTCTCTGATGTTTTTGTGTTAATTTTGTAGATTGTTACTTAGTTGAAAATATTTAGCAGATCTAATCATTCTTTGATGCTCTCTTTAAGGTCATTTAAAAATAAAGTCATATAATATTTTTAAAAAATCAACCATCCTGTCATATGATTAATCATGTGGGTATTTGTTTTTAATATCTTAATCTTAGGTGTCATATGGATAACTAGTTGACTCAGTCTCTATCCTGCTTGTCTGCATCTATAGGATATGGAGTCATCATCAATTGCCAGGTAAGTCATGGGATTAGAAATACATTATGCTGGTGCCTGCAGAAATAAGGGGATACTCCTAAGGTCCCAACACATTCAATTTGCAATCAGGAGTTCCATCCAGGTTCTGCAGCAAAGGGGCTGATGTAGATGTTTCCCTCACCATCATCAGCCTGAAGCCTGAGGATGTAGTGGTTAATACTGGCAATACTCCTTGAGGTAACCCAGACTCAGAAGGATGAACTTGGTATGTACTCATTAATAGTAGGATACTAGATGTAAAATAAAGATGACTAGACTTCTTCACAACTCCAGGGAGGCTACCTAGAAAACAGGACCCTAGGAAAGACACAAGGATTGCCCATTGACATAGAAATGGATGAGATCTACATGAACAACCTGGACAACAGAGGGAGTAATGAAAAGCAAGGTTTGAGGGAAAGAAAGCTTAGGGGAGCAGGAAATCCCAGCTGGATCATGAACAGAAAGGGAGAACAAGGAATAACAGACCATGATGAATGATGACCACATGAGAACAGGAATAGGCAGAGTGAGTGCTGGAGAGGTCCCCTTAAATCCACAATGATACATCCACTGTAGACTGCTGGCAATGGTCAAGAGAAAGCCTGATATGACCTAGACTGGTGATCAGAGGCCAAACACGCTAACTGTCATGCTGGAACTCTCATCCAATAACTGATGGAAGTGGATGCAGAGATCCTAGGCCAGGCCCCAGGTGGAGCTCCAGGAGTCCAATTGTCAAGAAAGAGGAGGGACTGTAAGAATGTGAATTGTTGAGAACAAAACTGGAAAAGCATGGGGGAAAATAGCCAGCTGAATGGAACACCTGAATTATGAACCTAAGGCTGTGGAGCTCCCAGCTGGATCAGGCCCTCTGGATAAGTGAGACAATTGAATAGCTTGAACTGTTTGGGAGGCACCAAGGCAGTGGGACCAGGACCTGTCCTTAGTGCACAAGCTGGCTGTTTGGAACCTTAGGCTTACACAGGGACACTTTGTTCAGCCTGGAGGAAGGGGACTGGTCCTGCCTGTACTGAATCTACCAGGTTAAATTGAATCCCCAGGGGAATCTTGGCCCTGGAGGAGATGGGAATGGAGGGGAGGAACTGGGGGGGAAAGGTGAGGGTGGGAGCTGGAGGGGGGAGGACAGGGGAACCCATGGCTTATGTGTAAAATTAAAACACAAATATAATAAATAAAAAAGGATAAAAAATAAAAAAAATAGTAAGTGTTAGTTAGTAACAAGTCTGAGATTTGGCCAACATTTGTAATTCATATTCAGCCTCTGATTCAGTTTTTTTGAACTGAGCAGTTAGTACAAGAAACCTCTATTAATACCCAGTGATGCAATTCAACCACACAAGGAAGCACAAACTGAGGCCTGGCTGACATAGTGGCTCCTCCTGCTCACGCCTCCACTTGTTGACAGCATTTCTTACATGCAGGTAGACTTTGAAAGTCACTGGGAACTTTATGGAAAGAACCTTGCCTTTTTATGTTAGGTTCACTTTCTCAGTGCCAGTTCTGCAGACATTGCCATTTTCTGCGATACCTAAGAAAAGCACTTATACATATTAGGTACCCAAGTCTCAGAATCAGTTGTGATGTATAATGGAAAATAATAGTAGAGATATTCATATAAGGGTTGTTTTTATTCTGGAAATGAGAGTCTGGATGACAGCTATCAGTTGATTACTGTGCCCTTATGTTCATGAAAATGTATGCTTTTATATGATAGAAACATCCACATCTCTAGAGTACATAGCTCTCTGTCTCTAGACAGAACATCACCCATGTGCATAAAAATGAAATAAAGTAATTATTAAGTATTTAACATTCCTTTGAAAAGTAAATGATAAAATTACAAAATAAAATAGCCATCATGAGGCCTGCTGAATACTGGATAATGAAAAGTTTCAAAGATGAGGCCATGACTCCTCTATAGACTGAGCTTCTCTACAGTGGTTTGGGCCACTGCTGCCTGTGTTTTTCCCTCTGCATGAGAATGCTGATGGAGCAAGTCTTTAGGTTAATCATTAGGATTTCTACACATCCCCTCTCACTTCAACATTATTTGTATAGTATAAACATAGAAAGCGTTGTAATATATGTAACTGTGGTTGAAGGAATTAGAAAGGGAGAAAAGGTGTGTTTCTTCCGTGGTTGATTACCCTGAGCATTAACCTTTGGCATCATGATCATATTCCCTGGAAGCTATGAATATACCTTAGATGAGAAGGGGGGCTTTGAAGATGTAAACTATAAA
Source organism: Onychomys torridus (assembly GCF_903995425.1). Classification (NCBI taxonomy): domain Eukaryota; kingdom Metazoa; phylum Chordata; class Mammalia; order Rodentia; family Cricetidae; genus Onychomys; species Onychomys torridus. The sequence continues at coordinate 6,099 of NW_023414008.1, read as the reverse complement.
CATTTACAGAGAGTGATTTCCCTACATTGATTAGAGGGGCCTCAAATGAAATAGAAAGAATGAGATTAAACATAGACACAAAGGGAGGAGGCTGTGTCAACACAGATAACAACAGTGCACTGGTATGGTCACAGACAACAAGAGCTTCAATTCATAGAACCTAGAAGTCAGGGGTAGAATCTCCTCTGAAGCCTCTGGAAGGATCCACAACACCACACAGCCTGAAGATGACTGACTGAAGCTCATTCTAGAGTTCTAATATTTAAGTTTGTGAAAGGTTACAACTTGGTGTGTCAGACCACTAGTTATTTGGAAATTTCTACAAAAGCCCTTGGAAACAAATAAAACTGGGGATCAGATGAAAGACAAAATTTCTTTTTTATATCTTTTTATATATAAAGCTGCTTTTATATCTGTTTTCAACTTTCTATTGCTAAATGTAAAGGAATAGAATGTTTTTAGGTGATAGAAAAAGTGTGTGACACCAAATAGTGAAAACATGGAACACATGGTAATTACAAAATGAACACTTATGACCTTGTAAATGGTCATGGCTGGTAATATGTTCTGTGGTGTCTTAACAATAAAATATCTAAAGATATGTAAAACAGAACACTGTATGTATGATCATTTGTAATTTAAATAATCATGTGTCATTGTTGATCATGTATACCCTTAGTCTCCCCATCATTGAGAAGGTACTAGTCATTGGAACACACAGTTGATTTGCAAAGAATCTAATGGTCACTGATGCTAAGGAAGACCTTTGAGACCTTAAACATATCATTTCTATATGATAATCCAGTCCAAGAGAAACACACACAGCATACAAACAGGAAGATGGACAGATCTAGAGGGAAGTGAAAGACACATTTTCCCACTACCTCTTCCCCCAGGACATGCTGTACTAGAGTCCTATTCATAAAAAATCCACCCTCCCCCATGCCTCTCAAGCTTACACTGACTCCCTTTGTTTGAAACTACAGACAGTGGTTAGTGCTGAACCTTGCTTCATTCTACTCTTTTCTTCCCTCTCACTCAAGCATTCCCTGTCATATTCTGTTTTGTAAACCTTTCCTGTCATCCAACAGGAAATGAGTGAACTAAAGGAAAACCTCTTGTCTGCTACTAAGATTCTGTAAGAACTGTCTCTGATATGTGGAGCTCACCAGCTTATTATGTAAGCTTCCAAAGAGGATGGCTAGAATTTTAATTTAATTGTAATTTAAAATGCTTCTGGGTTATTCCAGCTCAGTGACATGAGAGGCCCAGGTTGTGCATTTTCCTGAAACATGGTCTTCTCAGGACAGTTGAAACCAAGTGTATTAATGTTCTGGCCCAAGACAATCATGTTGACTTCCATGCATAAGCTGCAACCCCAATCAGACCACCAGTAGTCTAAAGACAGTGAGGTGGAAATTCCCTGTATTTAGCCAGTAAATGATGAGTCTTTCTGAAATTGCACATGGAATTATGAAACTTTGAATCAGGGTATAAGATTCAAACCTTCTACCTGCCCATGCTGTGTGCACCCTAGAGAGTCTTCTGTGGACAACCTTGTAGTGATGCTACCAGGAGTGGTTCTGCTTGCTGTGGGCTGTGGCCACCAAGGAATTTTGTACCCTGACAGTTCTTCTTGACACTTTTATGTATTCCAATGTTTTGCATGATTTTCCTAGCAGTTCTACACACATTCTATGCTGTGGGTGTGCTTGGCAGCTGTTCAGTAAATGACACTGCATGTACTATACATGTTATATTCCTTATGCTTAGTGTGAAGCCATAGATGCACAAATTATAGAAGAGAACTCAGCAAGTTGTAATTCTATATTTTGTGCACATATATACCCATATATATATATATATATATATATATATATATATATATATATATATATAATGCAACAATAATAATCTGTGAAAATAGGCTATCCATTTGAGAGTGAGGCAGTGGGTCACTGAAGGAATTGGGGAGAGAGGGAAGTGATGAATCCATTTTAAATTAAAATGCTAAATTTTTTTTAAAATAATACATAAAAAAGAGATTTACATAATTAGAAATTCTGGCCCAGGTATTATTTCCTTGATCTTCTTAGTTCTCATTATATAAAATTTCCAATAGCTTCCTATTGCTTAGGGGATTAACTGGTTTTAAAAGATAATGGGTTCTATTGCAAAATACAATCTTTTCCTTTAAATGATAATTATTATCATCCAGACTTTTCTATCATAAGAAATACAGACAAAAACTATGTGCAGGTGTGGATGCCCAATAAACACAAATAAAGACTAAATTTTTTAAACAAAAATCAATTGCAAAACATCCACCACAATAACATATCTTTAATAAATAATAAACTTAATTTTCTAGTGAAAAAAACATTGCTAATGTTTTACTTGTATTATAACAGTTGGATATTTAAGATACCATACATGTGTCTTGCATTTAGAGAGAGCTTCCTGAATTTTCATTTAAAATATAATTAGCTTGGGCTGGAGAGATGGGTCAGTATTTAAGAGCACTGCCTACTCTACCTGAGGACAAGGATTCAATCCTCAGTACCTACTTGTTGGTTCACTATCCATCTCTTACTACAGTTCCAGGGGATCTGATGCCCTTTTCTGTTGACCATGAGCATTGAATGTGTATGCTGTTCAGACAAACATGCAGGCAAAACACCCATAGGCATAAAGTACAAATAAATTATATATACATATATATATATATGTGTGTGTGTGTGTGTGTGTGTGTGTGTGTGTGTGTGTTCACTAAATTTTCAAATAAGACAAGAAGCCTCAGTAAAAAGGAATCTGAAACAAAGAAGAAAATATGAAAGTTACATTTATGAAATGTATTTCTGATATATTAAAAGGTTAAAAGTAAGGACTTTGTGTAGAAAGGTAAAGATTGCTCCAAAATGGAGATGTCAAATAGAACAAAGTGGAAAAAAAAGAAAGTAGGCAGTAGAATGATTGAGAGATGTAAATTTAAGCAAAGTAGGCGTGTGGGTAAACTAAATTGACTGTAACAAAAAGACTTAAAATTTTATGACCAAAATGAAAAACCTTTGGATAAAACTAATTTCAGCATCTCTAATTTCAATAAGAAAATTTACTTATGAAATTGAATTATTCTCAGTAAGGTACACACACACACACACACACACACACACACACACCACACACACCTTAGAAAAACAAGGATTACATTCATCCTAAGCAGGTAGATCTTCTCTTGCACCTCCAGCTATCTGGACTCCACTCACCATAGCCTGTCTTCTCTCCTGTTAACACTCTTTCTTTTATTTTATAATTTAATTTAATTTTACATATTAACCATGGATCCCCTGTCCCCCCTCCTCCTGCGCCCCCCTGCCCTCCCTCAAGCCCATCCCCCATTCCCATCTCCTCCAGGGCAAGGACTCCCCTGGGGTATTCAGCTCAACATGGTAGATTCAGTCCAGGCAGGTCCAGTCCCCTCTTCCCAGGCTGAGCAACATATCCCTGCATAGGTCCCCAGGTTCCAACAGCCAGCTCATGCCCTAAGGACAGGTACTGGTCCCACTGCTGGGGGCCTCCCAAACAATTCAAGCTAATCAACTGTCCTCACTTATCCAGAGGGTCTGATCCAGTTGGGACTCCCCAGCTATTGGTTTTCACTAGTTTGGTTATTTGTCCATGTGCTTTTTCCAACTCATGACCC
>NW_023414008.1:0-2371 GCF_903995425.1 Onychomys torridus | reverse complement strand
TTATTTCCAATAGACATGTATTACTTGAATAAATACATGGTTAAATGAATATAATTTGTACCATTTAGTGATATTAATCAAATAGACAAATACAATACTGTAATTCAGAGTGGGAGGGTTTAAATACTATTGCTTCTATATTAGTTCTCTATTAGAACTCAAACAATTGTCTTCTGAGAGTCAAGTCCTGAGGCCGTAGCTGAAGAATATTAGTTCAAATCTATATAGTATATACTTCTAGAAATCTGTATAATTGTAATCTTGTGTTTATTGTTAATAGAGTAAGTAATAGCATATGTCTGTGGATTGCTACAGAAAACAGTGTTTCATCACATGTTGGAAAATTTTGGGGCATGGAGCTGGATAACATATCTCACATTGAGTCAGTGAGTTTTACTTGATATTTTCAGTCTGTTGCTGGAAGGATTTACCACCTTTGATAATTTTATACATGTGTACAATGAAACATGATCTTATCTATCCCCCATTTTTACCCTTCATGTGCTATTCTAATACCTAACCCTCCTAAAATTATGTCTTCTCTTTTTGTTTAGTGTTGTTTCTTGATAACCCATTAAATCAAATATTAAACTCCATATGGTCATAGGTATCGGCCCATACACTGGATCTTTGGAAACCTACCAGTGTCCCCATCCTAAAAAAACAACAATTCTTCCTCATCCAGTAGTTAACAATTGCCAATAAATTCTCAGGAAGAGCACATTATAAATCTATGCCTAAAATTTGGTTTCCTTGATCTAGTGATTGTAAGAACAGGAGTTGTGACTTCACAATGAGTTATTTTGCTAAATAGTTGTGCTAAAAAATTGCTTCTGGAATACTTACACTTATATCCACTGGCTGGGATTGTCTACAACCTTGGTCAGAGAAACTTTCTTTTGCAACAGGCAGCAGTCAGTGCAGAGATACGTAATTGTGCAGTAAGAGACTAAGTGTCAGGTTCTAAATGTCCTGTCTTTATCACTACCACTCTTCCACACAAATACACATTGTCAAAGCTACCAAATACATATATTTTCAATTAAAAACAGATTCTTCTCTCATACAATACATCCCAACCATAGTTTCCCCCACTTCTACTCCCTCCAGCCTCCCCCAACTTCTCCTTTCTCCAAAATCCACTCCTTCTGCTTCCTTTTCAGAAAAGAGCAGACCTCCAAAACATGACATCCAAACAGGACAGAAAAAGATACAATAAGACAAGGCAAAATTCCTCATATTAAGGGTGGACAAGGCAATACAGTAGGAGTAAGAGAGTCTTAAGAGCAGGCAAAATGGTCAGAGTTACACTCACTCTCACTGTTAAGAGTACCACAAAAACACCAAGCTAACAGTCTTAAGACAAATGTGGAGGACCTGGTGCAAACCCTTTGAAGTTCCAATGTTTGCTGCTTCAGTCTCTGTGAACCAATGTTAATCCTGCTCAATTAATTCTGTGGGCCATATACTCTTAATGTCCTCCATCCCCTCGGACTCCTACATTCTTCCTTCCCCCTCTTTTACATGTTTGTTCCCAATCTCTGAAGGGAGAGACCTGATGGTCACCTTCATTTTAGACTCTAACTGCACATATCAGTGACAAAATTACTACATTTCATCCAACCCATGTCATATCTACTTTTATAACTACAAAATATGAAATAATTTTATAAAAGAAATAAAATAGGTTTGAATAAGGTCAAGATTTTCCTGTGCAAAATATTAAATAGGAAATGTTTCTCATGCAACAAAGGAGGAAGGAAAATCCCAGTAGAGAAGTTCATGTAGACGATGGAGTGAGTAGTCATTCTTTAGAAGGCAATGAGAGGATTGATCTTGGGCAGCCACCAGATATCAGGACAACTAATTACAACTGTTTACTTAATCTTATAAATAAAAAAGCAATTGAAAGAATGTAAATAATGTTTCATAACAAATGAAGACAGATCAGGAACATGCTGAAGAGGCTGTAACTGTCATTCTGCCCCATCCTTCCTCACCATCAGAGTGAAAAATCAAGATCCTCAACTTCAATGTCTTCAAAATTATTTTTTCTCACTTGAAGGAATCTTTTCATGAAAAAGAATCAGTGAGAATTTCTTCTTGTAGTCATTAATACACAGTGTCATATCCTAAACAGATTTATTTACTTTTGTACAAAATGCATTGTGAAGAACATAAGAAAAGAATAATTGAGTACTGATTTTAATTTGTCATGTACAGATATGGTGACATCATTAGGAGAGATCATTAATTCGGTTATAAATCTCTATGCCCAATACTTAGATACAGCATGAGAATTATCATTGTATAAGTACACACACTCACAAAAAAAAGCTCTTCTCTTAAAACTTTTAAAAGTATAGTGATT
>NW_023414007.1:0-4252 GCF_903995425.1 Onychomys torridus | reverse complement strand
AGAAAGAGAGAGATATCGGCAGGGCAGGAAAGGAAGGGAAGCCGGTGAGACCTGAACTGTTGTAAGCCATTCACCAGAGGACCCAGGTTAAAAACCTCAGTCAGCTATTTGCTAAAAGACATTGATTTCCCAAGTAGCAGAAGGGATCTCTGAAGTACTTGTTAATAAGACTTTAGAGGAATACTATCTTTCTTACCCTCAGGATGCTATGAGTACAGTCTTCACTTGGGCCACAGGCTTTCAAAAGGGATCACATTAACAGCTCAGTTTTAGTTCTTTTTTCTTTTTGTTTGAGGCGTTATTAAATGATCTCCCTGGATCATTTCTGGTTGCTTTCCAGGATGCTTTGAAGCTGGTTTCCTTGGTTTCGCTTTGGTTTCAATGTTATGAAGATATCGTATATCTCTTGCGACAATAAATTAAAGTTTATGTATTTGATGATAGGGGAGATCAGCTAACTGGGAGTTGGAGTAACGGAGGTTGCGGTGGTGCTTAAAACTTGCTAAGAGCGAGTGACACGTTGATAAGCTTATGGGCAGATGTTGTATAAGGGGTTAAGGGGGATCCTGAGTCCAGGGAGGTATAATGCGTTAATCCTAAGGAGTTTGTGGCGGCATTGTTTATTGCTGAAGTTAAGTTGTAGTTTGTCAGGTAAATTTCCATTAGATATCTGCGGACAGAGCAAGCGTTAGATGTTGTGGGTGTGTACCTCAACTGTCACTGGTCATATCCAAAGAGTCTGGATGTTCTGGTGAGAGATCACTCAGTCTCCTATCTTGTACTAATCTGTGCAAAGCCTGCCACCAGCGTCTCCAGAGAGACTCGACTCCACGGTAGTATGCTGCTCCAGAAAACAGATGGTGGTTCTTCTGTTTATCAGTCTTTCTGAGGGCTGGGCAGAATACCAGGAAATTACTCATGTAATCTTGTTTTTCCATTATCTCTGATTTGTTTAATTTGGTTGGCTGCATCAGAGGAGATGCCTTTAGGAGTGCAAAGATTTCAGGGACGGTCGCATTGTATTGTGGTTTGAAGCTGCACTCCTGCGTGTCATGGGTTCCCTTCTACATCTATTTTCTTTCACTATCTTGATGTTGTTTTGAGACGGGTTCTCGTAGCTTGCTGTCATGGCATTGCTATTGAAGGCTGGCTGGAACTCAAGATTTCTGCTTAGCTTTCTTTGTTTCTGGGTTAGACTGCCATAATGGTGGGTTTCTCTTTCTTTCTCTTCTCTTCTTCTTTCCTCTCTCTCTTACCATCTTCACTGTGTTCAATTTCTGGCTATGTGACTTAAATGATGAAGCGGTCAGAGAGGTTAGGACAGATTCTCTGTACACATGGAAGCTCATGGTTTTACCATTCTGTAATTGCACACACATGTAAGTGTTAGTCCTGTAGGGGGGCATTAGTTAGGTGAAGGTTACTGGTATGTTATTTTTTTTTGATGAGAAATGTGCAGGAGGATACGAAGGAGAGAAGGGTGCAGGGTGATTTAGAGCTTGGAGATAAAGATCATTTTTTTGTGGAACGGGTGGATGCGCGATGCCTAATTTGTGTGACTGGTCTGGTCTGAGGATAGTTGTTTCTGGAGTTCTCAATGCCATTTTTCCATTTGGGGAGAGCGGAGTGGTGAGACAGCCTTCGGTTCTTATTTTCTGTGACGAAGCAAAGCACACCTGTTTATTCCAAACAGTTGCCTGTTCAACCTTGTTTGGGGGAAGATGAAGAGATGCAGGGTAGGACTGCTGGTATGGGTGAGGGCCGCAATGGATCGAGGTAGTTTTGGGTTGGTGGTGATTATTGGTTTCTTCATTGACTTTGATTTCGTTTCCTGTGATGTAATTACAGATAGTTGGCATTGGTGCTATCATTTCACAGACAGATGGAATATCACTAGAGAGCATAGCGGTGAAGAATGGGTGGTTAGTTATCATTCCAGCATTGATCAAGCATGTGTCTGGATGTAGGTTGCTGGGTAGGAAAGATGGTTAGAGGAATGGAACTAAGCGTGAGAGAGAGCAAGAGATGAGGGGTGCAGTTTAGAATAGTGTGTGAGAAGAGTGGGGTAGCATAAAAAAACTGTCTGAAGGTACTTTAAGAGAAAGGTGATTAGCAGAAAGATTAGATTCATGGAGGGGTACCTTTATGATTTCTGCTCCGATGGATCAACCTTCTTATGTTTAACACCTCTGTCTTCTCTCCGTGATACCCTGATGCTGTCTGACAACCAATTCCCTTCTTCTTTACAGGAGAGTTCATCACCGAGGGATTGGAGAGTTCTTAGCTGCAGAGGCTGAGACCTCCATAATGTATATACCAGTACTGGTCTTAAACAGAGATTATTTCTCATTAGATGCTATTCTTCTGAAAAACTTACAGGATAGGCAACATTATTTTTACCCCTAAAAATGTGATGTATCACTAGTTCTTCTAGTCTATGGTCTCTTGAAAACCTGATTGCATCCCTAGGGGCCTACAGAGAATGGTACAAACCAATCAGGACAAAAATAAATCAAAACTATTCAGGCATGAAGTAATGCCACCAAAGGAATGCCATGTTTACTGACCTAGGGCTCAATACTGATAGCTCATTTAATATTTTCTTTTTCATGGAACTAGTAACCATAAAAGAAAAAAAACTAAAATACAAAAAATACACCATAGATTCCATTTTGACTATATGCAGTTTTACTTTGAGCGACTTTCTAAAAACTCAAACACTGATCAACACAGTAAACCTGCACTCTCATCACCAGACACTGCCTTATTAACAGGAAATCACAGACATTCATGGGAACAAGGACAATTGGTTCTTAAGAAACCAGCTAAGGAACATCTTCCCGATGGCTTTGGAAGTGTTGATGGTTTCCTTGCTCTGAGGAACACTCAGGGTGATATTGGAGGCTACACCTGTGGGTCAACAGTGCCTGAGGAACAGGCATGTACAGGCTAGGAACAAGTGCCATTATGGGAGTGAGATGGTCAAAGGGGCAGATAATGTGACTAAATTCTGTGTGGTCAGTGTATGATATATTGAGGGCTGATGTCCACTCTGTGGAGTAGTTTGAAGTGGTCTGCTCCTACTCAGGTATGAACCAAGTCAGAGAGCTGGAATCTGCCACACAGAACAGAAACATGTGTTTCCTTATGGGCAAAAGACATTCAGAAAACTCCTTTGTAAGTTCTTTCATATTAATGTGCATCCAGACCAACAGACTGTAGATGTGCGGCACAAATCTGGCCAGTCCTGGCAGTGGTGTTGGGACAGTGTTCTTGTTAGTTTTTATTATCAGCCTGACCCCACCTAGAGTCACCTGGGAAAAGGGACCCTCAATGAGGAATTATCTAGATCAGGTTGACTTTGGGTTTGTTTCTTACTTGCTTCCTGTAGAGGCAGAGTTCTAACACAGAGACAATTCTTAGAGCTTTTACGACTTAAACTGAAATCTGGTGGTGGTGGCCCACATCTTTAGTCATAGCACCCTCTAGGCAGAGGGAAGCTAATCTCTGAATTAAAGACTAACTTGTTCTACACAGTGAACACCAGGGCTCCTAGGGTTATAGAGAGAAAAACCATGTCTCAGAAAAAATTAAAAAGAAAAAAGAGTAAAAAGAAGAAAGACTGGACTTCAACTATGAGAGGAAATCTGCACCCATCTCTACTGGAAACCAGTGGAAGCTTTCAGTGTGTACTGATATGGGCACTGTTTCCCCTGGCCCTGTGCTTCCATCCCAAACCCCATTGTTATCTTCTTCTATGCATAAACTAAGGTAGGCAGGGGGCAGATGTACCATCTCCTGGTCATGTGCAGGGTTCTTTCTGCCTAAGAGGTTTTCTCCGGGATGAGTTTGTCCCCTATTTTGACTCCTGTGATAGAGGACTGACTGAGCTGAATTGGCCTCAAGTTATCTGATTGGCTGAGGCAGGCACTGTCTTTACAGAGACAGTGGTCCTTGGCCACACCCCAAGTATACATGGGAAGGAAATTGATGTACCAAGTTTTTTTTGTTTGTTTGTTTGTGTTTTGGTTTTCTGAGACAGGGTTTCTCTGTGTAGTTTTGTGCCTTTCCTGGAACTCACTTTGTACACCAGGCTAGCCTCGAACTCACAGAGATCTGCCTGGCTCTGCCTCCCGAGTGATGGCATTAAAAGCATGCACCACCACTGCCTGGCAATGTACCAAGTTCTATCACTGTGGTAGAACTGATCTTCAGATCCCCAAGTCTGCAAAGCTGACTCACTAATGTTTCC
>NW_023414006.1:0-46725 GCF_903995425.1 Onychomys torridus | reverse complement strand
TTCTTACAGATGGCTCAGATGTATTATCAGCAGATACCAGGCTGGAGCTGGTGATGTTAGTAGAGTACATGCCTAGAAAGTATTGTATATGTGGAACACCATGAAAATATCAAACATTCAAATTACAGGCACAAGAGAGACAAGAATGCCAAGTCAATTGCAATGATAGGACTTCAATAAGATCATAAAATAAGACTGCTCCAAACTAAGAAAAGACACCCCGACTAAAACACAAGAAAAGTGCAGAACACATAAAAGACAAGACAAGAAAATTTCAGAAGAGACCCACACTCAGGCCCAGGGTAGATTGCTCCCAGGATCTAAGCAGGAAGCATGGTTCTCCTCAGCACCATGATGGACTGAGTGGGACAAGAGAACCCATATGCATGCCCATGCAGTTTCCCACTGGCTCCAAAGAGAAAACACAGACCTGCCTGGTGTCTTGTGGTACCTGGCAGATGAGCACTATTATCATGAGTCGATATATGGTGTGGTAAGGGAGAGAGAGAGAGAGAGAGAGAGAGAGAGAGAGAGAATGGTTTATGTCCTGTAGACAGAGGCATATCTGAAGAAGTGAAAGTTGTGAGGAGAAGGCTGACCTGGGTGGCTTGATTGCCACCCAGGGTCATGGTGATGTCTATGCCTGTACTGCTTCTGGGGCCCATGTCTGAGTTCATGGCTCTGATGCAGCCACAGTTTGTAATGATGTCCTTGGCTGATATACCACCAAGGCCAAGAGAATAGGTCTGTGCAGAGTTGCCCCCTCACTGGCTGCAACCTAGGGACAACTAGTCCTTCTCCTCACCTGCTGAAGCACTCAAGAGAGAGGGTCCTAAACCTTTGGCAGCACTATAGAGCTTGTCTTGTTTGCAGCAGCGTGGGCAAGCAGGCCCTGAGGGTATGAGAATGAGAGTGCAGGTCATGTCCACCATGTATTGAGGGATAGATGCCTCCCCTTACCCCTAGCCAATTGTACCAGGTGAGGGACCTGATCCAACCCCTCACCAGATGTAGCACTCAGGAAAGTGGGCCTTGCAACTACCCAGGCCCAGAACCAGGGCTATGAGTTGACCCACGCCAATGTTCGCCCCATCTATGATCTGCTAAAGCATGGGGAAGGGCTGGATGCCAGAGCTGCAGGATCTTCACAACACAGGACAACAACACGATCTCCAAGATGAGTCCCACGAGGGCCCAGCATCAACAGTGTACCAAAAACCAGAGGCCTTGAACCAGACCAATGATGCTTTGCAATGAACACTTGTGAGCAAGAATATATGGATCAAAGGATTTACTTGTGTCACTTACATTATCACATTACAGCTTCCCACAATGAGGTTGGGATTTTTTTCCTCTTAAATTTTATTTTATGTGCACTGTCCACTAACACTCCTTAAAGCCCACCTAGTAAACCCAGACTTCACTCCCTCCCCTAGGTACCACACCAGGCCCCACAGCCCAGTATCTGTACCAGAGGGCACAGAGGTGGCCTCTAAAGCCCACTGAGGACCCCAGGGAAAACACCACCCATTAAACCCCTTTATGCTTCTCCAACAACCCCAGACAGTACCCCTCACCCCCCACACCTGGCTCCATATTCCTGTTCTACGATTTTTGGAAGAAGAGTTTGACTTTACCAGAGGCCAGGCCAGATCTAAGGATCCCAGGTCTACAACTGCAGAAGACTTCAGCTTTACTGAAACACAGGCTAGATCTAGGGACTCTAGCACTAGCAGCTGTACTAGAGGCCAGGCTGGTCCTATGGAACCCAGAGACCAGACCAGATCTAGGGACCCCAGCCTGTACCCCCTCCCCTGGGCTTCATATCATAGTCTACAATTTTGGAAGAACATTCAGCTTTTTCCAGAGACCAGGACAGATATAGAGACCCTTAGGTCCCAAAACTCCAGAGGGGAAATCCTACTGGACCTTAAGACAGGCTAGTCACCAGAATCCTTGTCCATTTAGGCCAGAAGACCAGAAAAGACAGAGAACCCAAGGAACAACAACAAAAAAATTAAACTAACAAAGACAAATGCAGGAATCAACACCTAGACCTATAATCATCCCAATGCCTAAACTCCAGTGTAAGAACACAGTCAGTAACAGAAAAGGCAATATGGAATCACCAGAGCTCAGCTATCCTACAACAGCAAGACCTGAACAAACAAACACAGCTGAAGCACAAGAAAGCAACCTTAAAAATTACTTTATGAATATGGTAGAAATACTTAAAGAGGATATGAACAAAAATTTTAAAGAAATTAAGAAAAAGACAAAAAATAAATGGAAGAAATCAGTAAGTCCCTAAAAGGAAGCCAAGAAAAAACAGACAGATGAAAGAAACTGTTCAAGACCTGAAAATGGAAATAGAAGCAAAAAAGAAAACACAAACAGAGGGAATCCTAGAAATGGAAGATCTGGGTAAGGGAACAGGAACTACAGATACAAGCATCATCAACAGAATACAAGAGATGGAAGAGAGAATTTCAGACATTGAAGACGCTATAGAGGAAATAAATTCATCAGTCAAAGAAAATGTTAAATTTAAAAAAATTCCTGAGAAAAAAAAATCCAGGAAATCTGGGATATGATGAAATAACAAACATAATAATAGAAATAGTAGAAAGAAAGGAAATACAGGCTTAAAACCCTGAGAATATATTTAACAAAATTATGGAAACTTTTCCCAACCTAAATAAAGACATGCCTATAAAGGTACAAGAAGCTTAAAAAATACCAAATAGATTGGATCAGAAAAGTAAATTCACTTACCTCATAATAATCAAAACATTGAACATACAGAACAAAGAAAGAATATTAAACGTGACAAGGGAAAAGGCAAAGTAACATTTAAAGGCAGACCCATTAGAATTACACCAGACTTCTTAAAAGAGACCCTAAAATCCAAAAGGGTCTGGACTGATGTCTTGCAGACTCTAAGAGACCAGGGAAGCAAGCCAGACTACTATACCCAGCAAAACTGTCAAACATCCTAGATGGAAAAAACAAGATATTTCATGACAAAGTCAAATTTAAACAATATTTATCCACAAACTCAGCCCTACAGACAGTACTAGTAGAAAAACTCCAACCTGAGGAAGTTAACACCACCCACAAAAACACAGATAATAGATAATCTCACATCAGCAAAATGCAAAGAAGGAAAACAAACAAATACACACACAAACACACACACACACACACACACACACACACACACACACACTGCCATCAATAACAACAAAATAACAGGAGTTAACAATCATTGGTCATTAATATCCCTCAATATCAATGGATTCAATTTGCCAATAAACAGACACAGGCTAATGGATTGGATTTAAAAAAAAAAAAAAAGATCCATTATTCTACTGCACACAAGAAAAACAGGAAAAACACCTCAACATCAAAGATAGATATTACCTCAGAAAAAAGGTTGGGAAAAGTTTTTCCAATCAAATGGACCTAAGAAGCAAGTTGGTATAGCTATCCTAATGTCTAATAAAATAGATTTCCAACCAAAATTAATCATAAGAGATCAAGAAAAACATTTCAGATTCATCTAAGGAAAAAATCCACCAAGAGGATGTCTCAATTCTTAACATCTATGCCCCAAATGTAAGTGCACACACATTTCTAAAAGAAACATTTCTAAGGTTTAAATCAAACATAGAACACCACACAATATTGGTGGGAGATTTTCACACCCCACTCTCACCAATGGACAGGTCATCCAGACATGAAGTAAACTGAAAAATTATGGAACTAACAGATGTGATGACTCAAATATACCTAAAAGATATCTACAGAACATTTCACCCAAATACAAAAGAATATACCTTCTCAGCACCACATAGAACATTCTCCAAAATTGACCACATACTCGGCCACAAAGCAAATCTCAACAGACACTAAAATTTGAAATAAACCTCGTGTATCTTATCAGACTATCATGGATTAAAGATGAGTTTCAGAAACAACAGAAAAGGATGCCCACAACTCATGGAAACTAAACAACTCTCTACTAAGTTACTGCTCGGTCAAGGAAGAAATAAAGAAAGAAGTTAAAGACTTCCTAGAATTCAATGGAAACGAATACACAATATTCCCAAACTTATGGGACACAATAAAAGAGGTAATAAGAGAAAAGTTCATAGCACTGAGTGTCTTAATGAAGAATTTTGAGAGTGCTCATCCTAGTGACTTAACAGCAAACCTGAAATCAAAAACAAAAAGAAGCAGACACACCTAAGAGGAGTAGAAGGCAGGAAATAATCAAATTGGGGCTAAAATCAATAAAATAGAAACAAAGAAAACAATACAAAGAATGAAGGAAATGAAGAGTTGGTTCTTTGAGAAAATCAAGAAAGTAGATAAACCCTTATCCAAACTAAGTAAAATGGCAGAGAGAGAGAGAATATCTAAATCAACAAAATCAGAAATGAAAACAGGGGCATAACAACAGACTGAAGAAATACAGAGAATTATTAGGTCATACTTCAAAAATGTGTACTCCACAAAATTGGAAAAAATCTTAAAGAAATGGACAGATATCTTGATAGATGCCACTTACCAAAGTTAAATCAGGATCATATAAACAATTTAAATAGACCTAAAACCCTAAGAAAATAGAAGCAGTCATCAGAAGTCTCCCAACCCCCACCCTAAAAAGTGCAGAGCCACATGATTTTAACATAGAAGCCCACCATAATTTCAAAGCAGAGCTAATACCAATATTCTTCAAGTTATTCCACAAAGTAGAAACAGAAGGAACATTGCCAAATGCTTTCTGTAAGGCCACAGTCACCCTGATACCCAAACCACACAAAGACTCAACGAAGAATTACAGACCAATTTCACTCAGGAACATTGATGCAAAAATACTTACTAAAATACTTGCAAACCAAATCCAAGATCATATCAAAAAGATCATCCACAGCAGATGGAGAGATCCACAGACAAGCACTGGGCCAAGCTCCAGGAGTGCAGTTGAAGAGAGGGAGGAGAAATTATATGAGCAAGGGGGTAGGGGGTAACATCATGATAGGGAAACCCATGGAGACTGCTGACCAGAGCTCCTGGGAGCTCACAGACTCTAGAACAGTTAGGGAGCCTGCACGGGACTGACCTAAGCCCTCTGCATGTGGGTGACAGTTGTGTATCTTGGTCTCTTTGTAGGGTCCCTAGCAGTGGGAACGAGATCTGTCACTGACATTTTGAAACCTATTCCCCAATGGTGGGGTGCCTCCCTCATCCTTGATGTAGGGGGGAGGAGCTTGGTCCTCCCTCAACTTAATATGCCATGCTTTCTTGACTCCCACAGGAGGTCCTTTCTGAATGGAGACATAGGAGGAGAGATGAGGAAATGTGGAAGGGATGTGGGGAAGGGGACAGGAGGGGAGGAGGGAGGGGAAACTGGTTGGTATATAAAATAAATAAATAATTTAATTTAAAAAATTTTAAAAGATCATACAATGAATTTAGCATGAATATATGGAGGCCTGGATTTATGTATCTTTGATCTAAATAGAAACAATTTTAAATTTTGATGCATAGAAGAAGTTAAAACAGAAATTGACTTTTTTCCCCATTGCAATAGTACAAAATATACCTTATAAGTAATTCTTTTATGACTTTCCCTCACAGATGTGACTTTCTTTTAAAAATCATGAGCCTTTGTTTGAAATGTCACCATCACCACATGGGTTACTGAATCTTAGGTCACAAATTATGGTCATTTCATTTGTTTATGGATGGAGGGAGAAGACAGCTTGATTTTGTAAATCCTGACTCCTGAGCAGAGAGATAACTGTAGTTTCTCTCATGACTGTATCTAATAAAATCAGTAGTTAGGGAATAAGCTAATCAGACTAATTCTGAAAGAATGGCCTCAAAAGTATCCAATTGTAGCCACCCTAGGCACACCACGTAGAGCTATTTCCAGGTTTGCATCCTTGGGAACAGGATATTAAAGACTGTTCCTCGAGATTGCACCTGATGGCATCATGAAGTTGCAATACCTACTCTGAGTTATGTGTATGGCTAACATCAGAGATTAAATAAAATAAAGTTAAAGACATCCTAGGAATGAAATGAATTTAATCATTTTCAAGAAACATGTCTGACAATCTTATGATTGTAGAAAATCAAAGGTCATGTTGTCATGAACGTATGTGTAATAAAAATATTTTCTCTCTTGATGAATCAACACAGTAGCAACTATTAAATTACAAGCTGCCCTTATTTAACACCAATCTTCTAATCTGCTAATTATTAACTACCAGGAAAAATTATATTCTTAAAAGGATTCACTGAATTCAGATTCTGTAAATTTGTTTACTAAAATGGCAGTACACTCAAATAGACACCAGAACAGTATGAAGGAAAGGGACAGGAAAGGAAAGAATATTGCTCTAAGACTACAGATTCAATTAAAGCAAAGGAAGAAATAGTTTTAAAATATCACATTGTACCACATGAACATACATAGCTACTCATTGTCAACTGAAAACAACATTTTAAAAGTCTGCAAAAAGTCAATGATAGTCCAGTACCATGGGGGGCTCTTCAGCTATTGGTTTGGTTCATAAGTTTCCAGTAGTTTGGCTAATTGTCTCTGTACTTTTTCCAATCATGGTCTTAATATCTCTTGCTCATAGAATCCCTCCTCTCTCCCATTGATTGGACTCCTGGAGCTCTACCTTGGACTTAGCAATGGATCTCTGCATCTACTTCCATCAGTCACTGGCTGAGGGTTCCATCATGACAGTCAGGGTGTTCAGCCATCCAATCGCCAAAGTAAGTCAGCTCAGGAACCCTCTCAACCATTGCCAGTAGTCTATAGTGGAGGTATCTTTGTGGATTCCTGGGAACTTCTCAAGCACTCTGCTTCTTCTTGTTCCCATGGTGTCTTCGTTTACCATGGTATCTCTTTCCTTGTTATCCCACTCTGTTACTGATCCAGCTAGGACATCCTGCTCCCCTAAGCTCTCTTTCCCCTGACCCTTGCCCTCCATTACCTCCCTTCACCCCCAGTTTGCTCATGTAGATCTCATCCATTTCTCCATCGCTAGGCGATCCCTGTATCTTTCCTAGGATCCTCTTTACTAGCTAGCCTCCCTGGAGTTGTAAGTTGCAGTCTGGTTAGCCTTTGCTGTACATCCAGTATTCACTTATGAGTGAGTACATACCATGTTTGTCTTTCTGAGTCTGGGTTACCTCACTCAGGATGATATTTTCTAGTTCCATCCATTTGCCCACAAACCTCATGATGTCATTGTTTTTCTCTGCTGAGTAGTACTCCATTGTGTACATGTACCACATTTTCTTTATCCATTCTTCAGTTGAAGGGCATCTAGGTTGTTTCCAGGTTCTGGCTATTACAAATAATGCTGCTATAAATATAGTTGAGCATGTGTCCTTGTGGTATGATTGAGCATTCCTTGGGTATATGCCCAAGAGTGGTATAGCTTGGTCTTGTTTAGCTTGAACTGTTTAGGGCCCCCAGTCAGTGAGACCAGGACCTGTTCTTAGTGCATGAGCTGGCTTTTTGAAGCCTAGTCCCTATGCTAAGACACTTTGCTCAGCCTTGTTTACAGGCAGGAGGCTCTTGGACCTGCCTCAACTGAATATACCCAGCTCAGCTGACTCTCCAGGGGAAATCTTGCTTGAAGGAGGTGAGAATGGGGGTTGGGTTGGGGGGAAAGGCTGGGGGTGGGAGGAGGGAGGACAGGGGAATCTGTGGTTGATATGTAAAACAAATAGAAAATCTCTTAATAAAAAAAGAGGGGGGGGAAAGGTCAATGATAAAGACAGTTGTTGCCTACTCCAAGTGAGTAATCCAAATTAAGCATGACTCATAGAAATGTCTGAGTAAAGATAACTGTTTACAGAAATGGAAGGCAGCAGGAGAGTAATTCACAATCATAAAGTATGGCTGCAGTCTGGGCAAGTTTACATGAATATATGGTGGAAGGGATGGAAAAATAATGTAGAATTTTAAGATAACTTAAAATAACTTACACATACCATGGGTTATTTCTGGCTATGGGCCCACATATCCTAATAAGACTTCACCCCACTGTATCATTTGCAAAGTAAATTTTAGGAGCTTTCTTTGAGAGTTTTCCCCAGAATCTCATACTGGGAGAAGGATGGGGCACAAGCCCAAGAGGGAACTTATGCCCTGGAAAGAGGACACTTGCCAGATGACCTCATGGAATCAGAATGAAGCCCCCACGATAATGGGTGAGTGCTGGGCAGGACCTTTCCTTGCCTGGGACTGCATAGATGCACATATCCATGGCCCATCGTTTAAATTTTTATTTCACAACAGGACTCATAAACTGGATAGGGGCACTAGATCTCTTTGTCCCTGTTTCCAGTGTGGCTACATTGAAATGAAAACATCTCATTTCCTTGCCTTTTACTACCAAAAATGGAAAAATCATTCCTAGAAAATGAATAATGAGAAACATGGCTTCCACTATTCTAATACATATATATTTCAGTAATATTTCCATTTTCTTAAGGCAGACTTCTTCAGACATAAGTAAAAAGACCCCATGAGTGTCAGCGAAGATGGGTTGGGTCTCAGCAGCCCCCCAAAGCAGTACTGGGAAGGCATGGTAGCTAGGTGAAAGCAGCCTTTGGTGATGCAAACTCGGCTGCTTCTTTCAGCACAGTGGAGTCAATCCTTATCCACAACA
Source organism: Onychomys torridus (assembly GCF_903995425.1). Taxonomy (NCBI): domain Eukaryota; kingdom Metazoa; phylum Chordata; class Mammalia; order Rodentia; family Cricetidae; genus Onychomys; species Onychomys torridus. Next base: position 38,017 of record NW_023414006.1, on the reverse strand, counting down.
TGTATCCCTGCATTCTTTTTAATAAACTGATAAAATTAAAAGTGGACTTGTGAAATAATAATATTATTATTTCCCTTTTTTACCTTTAAATAAATATTAGATTGTCATTCACAATTGGAGATGCATAAAAAATAAACATAATATAAAAAAAATATATCCACAACTACCAAGTAGGCTTCATCCCAGAGATGCAGGGATGATATCATGTACAAAACTCTGTCAGTGTAATTTACCATATAAACAAATTGAAAGAAAAAAATGACAGGATTATCCCATTAGATGCTGAAAAAGCCTTTGATATGATCCAACACCACTTCGTGATAAAAGTCTTGGAGAAATCATGGATATAAGGGATATAATGAAAGCAATATACAGCAAGCCCATTGCCAACATCAAATTAAATGGAGAGAAATTCAAAGCAATTCAACTAAAATCAGGAACAAGACATGGTTGTCAACTTTCTCCATATCTATTTAGTATAGTACTTGAAATTCTAGCTAGAGCAGTAAGACAACTAAATGAAATCAAGGGGATGTAAATTGGAAAGGTAGAATTCAAAGTATCATTATTTGCAGATGATGTGATAGTATACATAAGAGACCTAAAAAAGTCTACCTGGGAACTCCTACAGCTGATAAACATCTTTAGTGAAGTTGCTAGATACAAGATTAATTCAAAAAAATCAATAACCTTCCTATATACAAACAATAAAGGGTCTAAGAAAGAAATCAGTGAATCAACACCCTTTACAACAGCCTCAAATAGTATAAAATATCTTTGTCTAACTCTAATCAAGCAAGTGAAAAAACTTGAAGTCTTTGAAGAAATAAATTGAAGAAGATATCAGAAAATGGAAAGATCTCACATGCTCATGGATCAGTAGGATTAACATAGTAAAAATGGCAATCTTACCAAAAGCAATCTACAGATTCAATGCAATCTCAGTTAAAATGCCCGTAGAATTTTTTACAGGCCTTGAAAGAACAATATTCAACTTCATATGGAAAAACAAAAAACACAGTGTAGGCAAAACAATCCTGTACAACCAAAGAACTTCCAGAGGTATCATCATCCCTGATTTTAAGATCTACTACAAAACTATAGAAATAAAACCCACATGGTATTGGCATAAAAACAGACAGGTGGATCAATGGAATCAAATCAAATTCTCAGACAAAAATCCACACACCTAGGATACCTGATTTTCAACAGAGATGCTAAAAATATACAATGGGGAAAAAAATCTTCAACAAATGGTGCTGGTCTAACTGGATGTCTGCATGTATAAGAATGCAAATAGTTCAATATCTATCACAAAACTCAAGTACAAGTAGATCAAAGACCTCAATATAAGTCCTGATACACTGATCCTGATAGTACAGGCATTGGGAAATAACCTCAAATACACTGGCACAGGAGACAACTTCCTGAACAGAACACCAAATAGCACAGGCACTAAGACCAACAATAATAAATAGAATGCCATGAATTGAAAAGTTTCTGTTATTCAAAGGAAAACATCAATGGGACAAAATGGCAGCCTTCAGAATGGGAAAAGCTCTTTACCACCCCCAGAGGACTTGATTTCCAAAACATATAAAAGACACAGAAAGTAGATATCAACAAACTAAATGATCCAACTGAAAAATGGGGTACATTCTGCTGCCTGGGGGTCCAGTCTCCAGCAGTAAAGGGCTCAAAGGGAATCCATAGAGTTGGCCTACTATCATATTTTATCTGTGGGGTAAGGAAAAAGACACTCACACACTCTCTTAATGGTTTCCTTCAGACCCTTTCTTTATTCTTCTTTTTCTGTATTCTTAACTCTATCTAGAAATGCCCTTTCTTTCTAACTCTCTTTATATTTTCCTCCTGAATCTCATTTTTTTTGAGCTGAGGATCAAACCCAGGGCCTTGTGCTTGCTAGGCAACAAGCACTCTACCACTGAGCTAAATCCCCAACCACTGAATCTCATTCTTGGTATTTTCCTTCTCACTATCTCTGTGTTTCCCCTTAAAGCTTATATACCCCAGCAACATCTTTTGGTCAATATAGAAATTACAATGTGGTTACATTCTATTTTTCAAATGAATGATTACAATGAATACAAGTTTTAGAAAAACCAGCATGTTCCCCATATCCCCTACATGATTAAATATTTTATGTATTACAGGTGAAAAGCAAATTATCCCCCAAGAACCTACATACATTCATACCCAAGCAACTTGTTATAGATTAACAGAGTGTAAGCAAGCAAAGTATTTTTCTCAGTAAGTTCTTTTACTGACAAGCTATGTTTTGTGGGTAAAAGAAAAAAAAAGGACCAATTATTTTATTACTTATCTTGAAAGGTATCATATAAGGAATCTTAAAGTAATCACAAACCTAAACTCTATTACATGAAAAACGGTCATCTCTACTTTAATCTTTAGGGTGCATACCCACTCATCAATAGTTTTTAATAACAAAAGATTGAGGACAGAAATGGGTACAATGAATTAATCATTTCCTTTGATCATAAAACAATCCTAGCAAGAAAGGAACGTCAGTTAATAATAATCAGGTTGGTTGCTCTTGTTTGTAGTGAGTAGCTGTTCCAGCTTTGACTTGGAAGTACTACCCCCATTGAGTCTTCTGTTAACTGTCACACCTACAAGGTGGCGGAGACAGGAGCCCTTAAGATTAGAGATTGAGATGTGCCAGTTCTCTTGGTTCCTGGATCTTGGATGCTGGATGTAGACCTAGCAGAGTTCTCCAGAGAACACCCCTGGACTGCACTACACCTTTCTCAGACCCTGTAACCTATCCCTTTACTTGTAAGTTACCCCACAAAATAAACCTCCCTTTTAACTTTGTGGAGTTGCCTTAATACTTCCACCAATACTTGTTTCCTGGCCTTAGGAGCTCCTCACTCAACTATGTGCCTTTGTAAAACTTTAGATTGTCTTCTTGGGTTTTTCACCTCAAAGCTATTTGACAAAAAATCTTAGTCAAACTTTAAGTTATTTTCAAAGCTTTGTTTCAGCTCTGATGCATGCTGAAACCTGTGAACACATCTTCCAACATTAAGATTAAAAGAAGTTAAACTAGCTGGGCTATTGGGACTCATTTGTTTTCCTTAATCATTAACCTAAGCCACAGTCTATATGGCTCCTTAATAGAAACTCATGTGTTCTAGCTATGTGAAATTTTCTTGCTCTATTTTTTTATCTTCTGCAGCCCCTGCTTTATTAGAGGCAGGGGAAGAATTTTATTATAACCTTTACCTATGTTAATTTTTCCACTAGACTAACCTCCATCATAATTCCTTACTATATTTATTAAAAATCCTCAATCCACAATATCTTAAACTAACACTATTATTATATAAAAATCGCTATTTCTGTTAAATAGTACAGCTTAGGAGGAAATCATCTTCGTAAAGATCCACAGGTAAAAATGGCCAGTAGAACAGGATAATTCCATGAGATAAACATACTACATTACAGGCAAGGGGATCTCCCCACACCCATTCACATCATGTCAGATCCCAGAGAAAGATGGCAGCAGCAAACATGTATAAAGGCACAGCAGAAGCAAAAGACATTCTGTAGTCTGTGGTATAGGGAGGGGCCTTGCCTATCTGAGATGAACCCACCAGGGTTTCACCTCCTGGTGGACTGACACCCTACAGTCAGTTGCCATTTGCTGCTCCTCTAATATGACCATAGGCAGGTACAGATCTAAACAGAAAATTCCCAATAGAGGAATCTCAAATGGCTGAGAAATGCTTAAGAAGATGTTCAACATCCTTAGCCATCAGGGAAATGCAAATCAAAATGGCTCTGAAATTCTGTCTGACACCTGTCCAAATGGCTAAGATCAAAAACACAAGGGACAGCTCATGCTTAAGAGAATGTGGAGCAAGGGGAACACTTCTCCATTGCTGGTGGGAATGCAAACTTGTACAGCCATTTTAGAAGTCAGTGTGGCGGTTTCTCAGAAAACTGGAAATCAACCTACCACAAAACCCAGCTATACTGCTCTTGGACATATACCCAAAGGATGCTCAATCATACCACAACTACACTTGCTCAACTACATTTATAGCAGCTTTATTTGTAGCCAGAACCTGGAAACAACCAAGATGTCCCTCAACTGAGGAATGGATAAAGAAAATGTGATACATTTACACAATGAAGTATTATTCAGCCAATCCACAGTCCCAGAGAGCCTAGGTAACAAGGAAGATTCATGGTACAACACACAGATCTCTCTGGGAAGGGGAAATAAAAGAGATTTTGTGAATGGACTGAGGATGGGTGGTAATGGGAACATGAGTAATCTGGTTGGGGGGGGGGGTGAAGTGGGAGAGTACCGAAAGAGACCACTGAAAGGGGTACATTTCAGGGTCAGGTAGAAACCTGGTACAAGGGAATCTTCCAGGAATCTACAATGAAGACCCCAGGTTAGACTCCTAGCAATAGCAGATACATAGTCTGAACTGGCCATCTCCTGTGACCAGATTGGTGCCTAGCCCAGCTGTCATCAGAGAGGCATCATCCAGCAAGTAATGTAAACAGATGCAGACCCACAGCCAATCGTTAGGCAGAGTACAGGGACTTCTGCAGAAGAGGAAGAGAAAGAATTGTAGGAGCCAGAGGGGTCAAGGACATCACAAGAAAATTTACAGAATCAACTAAGCTGACTCATTAAGGCTCACAGAGACTGAACTGACAACAAGGGAGCCTGCATGGGACTGACCTAGGCCCTCTGCATATGTGTAACAGTTGTGTAGCTTGGTTGTCTTATGGGACTCCTATCAGTGGGAACAGGGGCCGTCTCTGACTCTTTTACTGGCTTTTGGAACCCTACTACTCATACTAGGTCACCTTGGCCAGCCTTAATACATGGGGAGGTGCTTAGTCTTCCTGCAACTTGATATGCCATGTTTTGCTGATACTCATGGGAGACCTGCCTTTTCCTAAACAGAAGGGTGGAGGAGTGGATTGGGGGTGGTTGGGAACAGAGAAGGGATGAGCAAGAGACTGGGAAGAGAAGAGAGAGGGGGAAACTGAAGTCAAGATGTAAAATAAATATATAGATAGATAGATAGATAGATAGATAGATAGATAGATAGATGATAGATGATAGATACATAGATAGATAGATAGATAGTTAGATAGATAGATAGATAATTTTTAATTATTTTATTTTATTGGGTGGCGTGGCAAGGGCAGAGGGAGGATACCAAAGGATGGTAAAATGAATGGGATCTAGACGCATGATGTGAAAGACAGGAAGAATAAATAAAAATAAATTTTAAAAAATTTCTATTAATCTCATAGTTAAAATACTAAGTATACAAAAAAAAGTGTATTGAGCGCTGAAAGAGAAAAACTACAATTCACAAATAAAGGCAAACCTATCAAAAGAAGAGTTAATTTCTCAAGTGAAACTTTCAAAGTCAGAAAAGCATGGAACAATATAACCCAAGCCCAAAATGGCAGCCAATCTAAAATAATATACCCAGCAAAACTACTGCCATCATTGAAGGAGAAGGAACAATTTACCACAACAGAGACAGACCCAAAAATTTATATACAAAAACCAAACCTAAGAAAAATACAGGGAGCATTATTTAGGGCTAAAAAGAAGAATGAGAAAAGCAGAGAAAGTATGAAAAGAAACATGAGCCATAATTATTAAAAAAAAAAAACAACTGCCATTGAGAACACACCACCAAAAGTCAACAACAGGATGACCAGAACTAACACAAACATTCCAATAATAATTTGACCATGAAAGGCCTCAATCCTCTACTCAAAAGACAAAGTGACTGAATGGATCAAGAAACTAACTACCTATCTGCTGCCTACAAGAAACACATCTTAGTTTTAAAAATAGGCATCACCTTAGGATAAAGGATGGACAAAAGTACTCCAATGAAATGGAACCAAGAAGAAAGCAGGAGTCACTTATCCTAACAACTGAAAAAATAGACTTTGAACTAAAACTAATCAGAAGAGACAGAGGCACTTCATTCTAATTGAGCAAACAATTCACCAAAAAGACGTTAATACTCTAAACATACATGCATCAAATGCAGGGACACCTGGTTTCATAAAAATAAAAAACTCAAAAAAAAAAACCAGAACAAAACAAACAAACAAGCAAAAACTACTACTAGATTAAGTAACTCAGATTAACATCAATCCATTAAGAGTAGGTTAATATAATACCCAACTTTCTCCAAATGACAGGTCATTGGTACAAAGAAATAAAGAGAAAAACATCAGAACTAATGGACAACATACATATAATAGATGTAACAGACACCTACAGAATATTCTACCCAAATACCAAGTAACACACATATTACTCTGCAAAATAGGAAATTTTCTAAAATAGACGACATGGTAAAACACAAGACAAATCATTACAAATCAATAAGATTGAAATTACTCCTCTTTCCCATTTGATTACAATGCAATAAAATAAAAATTACAACAAACAAATCTCTTGTAAATATGCAAACTCATGGAGCTCAAACAGCATATTATAGAATGGTGACAGGGTCAAAGATGAAATGAAAAGAAAAAAGCTTGCTGAAACTAAATGAAAATGAAAGCAGTAGGACAAAACCTCTGGGATACATTGAAAGCAGTCCTATGAGAGACATTTATAGCACTGACCACCTCCAATAAAAATTAGAAACAAACTGCACAAATTAATGATTTGATGAAACAACTCAAAAACAACCTAGTTGACAGCAAGAGATAATAATAAAGGCAGCAATCGAGAAAACAGAAACAAAGAAAACAATACAACCAGCCAACATATGTTACTGACAAACTGTTGCCCAAATAACCAAAAGAAAGGGGGAACCCAAATTAACAGAATCAGAAATGAACAGGAAAATGTTATAAAGAACATTAAAGGAATTCAGAATATTAAGGAGAATAGTTTTAAAATATGTACTCCATTAAGTAGGAAGATCTAAAAGAAATGTATGATTTCCTATATTCAGACAACTCACAAATTAAACCAGTCAACAACCTAAACAGACCCATAGCAAATGAGGAGACCAAAGTAACAATGAAAAGCCTTCCAGACCAAAAAAAAAAAAAATCCAGGTACTGATGGATTCACAGCAGAATCTCCCAGACATTCAAAGAAGACCTAGAGCCAATTCCCTCACACTATTTTTTAAAGAAAAGAAACATGCAGAGTACTCTAAAACTATTTGTACAAAGCAAGTGTTACTTTAATACCAAAACCAAGTACTGGCACAAGAGAACAGGTCAATATCCATGTAAGAATAGACTCAAAAATGCCCAATAAAATACTTACAAACAGAATACCGACATACATCAAAAAGAGTATACACCATAAACAAGTTGGTTTTTCTTCCTGAAATGTAGGGATGGTTCAACATACATAAGTCAATAAATATAAAAAACAACACAAATGGGCTTAAAGATAAAAATCACTTGATCTTCTCAACAGCCTTTTGGAGGTCTTTGAGGCACTCCAGATTTCCCTTTCACAGCTTCATATACTGGCTTCTCTAGGACTCCATGCAGTGACATCCCTCTCATGTGCCTGACCTCAGCAGCTCTCCTTAGTCACAGAGGGAGATACCATAATCTCTTTCATTTTTTTATTTCAAATTATATTTTATACATATATTTGTGTTTTAATTTTACATATCAGCCATGAGTTCCCATGTCCTCCCCCCTCCCTCCCCCCATTCCCATCTCCTCCAGCACAAAGACTCCCCTAGGGATTCAGCTCAACCTGGTGGATTCAGTACAGGCAGGTCCAGTTCCCTCCTTCCAGGTTGAGCAAAGTGTCCCCACATAAGCCCCAGGTTCCAAACAGCCAGCTCATGCACTAAGGACAGGTCCAGGTCCCACTGCCTGGGTGTCTCCCAAACAGTTCAAGCTATTCAATTGTCTCACTTATCCAGAAGGCCTGATCCATTTGGGGGCTCCACAGCTTTTAGTTCATAATTCATGTGCTTCAATTAGTTTGGCTATTTGTCCCTGTGCTTTTTCCAATCTTGGTCTCAACAATTCTTGCTCATACAATCCCTGCTCTGTCTCACTAGTTGGACTCCTGGAGCTCCATCTGGGGCCTGGCCAAGAATTTCTGCATCCACTTCCATCAGTTATTGGATGAGAGTTCTAGCACAACTGTTAGGGTGTTTGGCCATCCAATCACCAGACTAGGTCAGTTCAGGCTTTCTCTCAACCATTGCCAGTAGTCTACAGTGGAAGTATCATTGTGGATTTCTGGGGGCCTCCCTAGCACTTTGCTTCTTCCTGTTCTCATGTGGTCTTCATTAATCATGGTCTGTTATTCCTTGTTCTCCCTTTCTGTTCCAGGTTGTTCATGTAGATCTCATCCTTTTCTCTGTCATTAGGTGATCCCTGTGTCTTTCTTAGGGTCCCCTTTTCTAGGTAGCCTCCCTGGAGTTGTGTATCAGTCTAGTAACCTTTGTTTTACTTCTAGTATCTTCCTATGAGTGAGTACATACCATGTTTGTCCTTCTGAGTCTGGGTTACCTCACTCAGGATGATTTGTTTTAGATCCATCCATTTGCCTGCAAACTTCATGATGTCATTGTTTTCCTCTGCTGAGTAATACTCCAATGGGTACCACATTTTCTTTATCCATTCTTCAGTTGAAGGGCATCTAGGTTGTTTCCAGGTTCTGGCTATTACAATGCTGATATGAACATAGCTGAGCAAATGCCCTTGTGGTATGATTGAGCATTCGTTGGGTATATGCCCAAGAGTGCTACAGCTGGGTCTTGGGGGAGATGGATTCCCATTTTTCTAAGGAAACGCCATATTGATTTCCAAAGTGGCTGTACAAGCTTGCATTCCCACCAGCAGTGGAGGAGAGTTCCCCTTGCTCCACATCCTCTCCAGCATAAGCTGTCTTCAGTGTTTTTTATCTTAGCCATTCTGACAGGTGTAATTGAAGGAGATGTCAGAAAATGGAAAAATATCCCATGCTCATGGATAGGCAGGATTAACAAAGTAAAAATGGCAATCTTACCAAAAGCAATCTACAGATTCAACACAATCCCCATCAAATTACCAACACAATTCTTCACAGACCTGGAAAGAATAATACTCAACTTCGTATGGAAAAAAAAAAACAAAAACAAAAAAACAAAAAACAAAAAACAAAAAAACAGGATAGCCAAAAGAATCCTGTACAATAAAACAACCTCTGGAGGCATCACAATCCCTGACCTCAAGCTCTACTATAGAGCTACTGTAATAAAAACAGCTTGGTACTGGCATAAAAACAGACATGTGGACCAATGGAATCAAATTGAAGACCCTGACATTAACCTGCACACCTATGAACATAAAATTTTGACAAAGAAGCCAAAAATGTACAATGGAAAAAAGAAAGCATCTTCAACAAATGGTGCTGGCCTAACTGGATGTCAAGGTGTAGAAGGCTGCAAATAGATCCATATCTGTCACCATGCACAAAACTTAAATTCAAGTGGATCAAAGACCTCAACATAAATCCAGCTACTCTGAACCTGATAAAAGAGAAAGTAGGAAGTACTCTTGAACGCATTGGCACCAGAGATCACTTTCTAAATATAACACCAGTAGCACAGACACTGAGAGAAACAATCAATCAATGGGACCTGCTGAAACTGAGAAGCTTTTGTACAGCAAAGGACACAGTCAACAAGACAAAGCGACAGCCTACAGAATGGGAAAAGGTCTTCACCAACCCCACATCTTACAGAGGGCTGATATCCAGAATATATAAAGAACTCAGGAAATTAGACATCAAAATGCCCAATGGTCCAATTAAGAAATGGACTATAGAATAAACAGAGAATTCTCAACAGAGGAAGCTCAAATAGCTGAAAGACATTTAAGGAATTGCACAACATCCCTAATTATCCGGGAAATGCAAATCTTTCTTCTAACCTTCACTCTAAAGCCAGAACCATATGGCTGAAGCTGCCAAGTTTGGCTGCTTTCTGGGGCTGTAATAGGGTCTCCTCATTCAGTTATAACTTCACATGCTTTCTGTTTTCTATGGTTTTCTTCACTGTCTAAGTTCAGCTTTCCTGGAACTTGTTGACAGGGAGAAAAAACTCTAATTAGAATATATTGTATAAAAAAAAACCCCTATTTTCAATAAATGGAAAAATTGTATGTGGGGTATGGTGGTACACAGTTGTAATCCCAAAGCTGGAGAGGCAGAGACAAAAGAATCCCTGGGGCTATCATCTTGGCCTATTTGGCAAGACCCAGGTCACTGAGAAATGCTCTCTCAAAACACAAGGTGAATGGCTTCTGAAGAACAGCAGCAAAGTTGTTTCCTGGCCTCCAAGTGCACATGCTTACATATCCTTCATCTGCACACACACACGTGCACACACATCCTTCATCTGTGCACACATACATATACACACATCCTTTATCTATGCACACACACATGCATACACACATACACAAAAAGCACACTGAACATCATGTATGCATGTATAAACAATTTTTATTTATCAACAATATTTCAATAAGTATCAATGAAGTACAAATAAACAGGCATATGGAATTTTCATATAAGACTAAGTAACTGTGGTAAAAAGAGAAAATTTAAATTCACAATGTTTTTATGGATCCAGAGAAACTATACTTTGAAGAGAGAATTAAAGATACAATAGGATATTAAACTATTCTTGATAACTGAGCGTAGATTAAAATATTTTCAAAAGAAAATCTTAAATATCACTATCAACAAGCAGCTCCCTTTGAGTAACCTCAGCATCAAAGGAAAATTTATGATATATAATAAAAAGAGGAGAGTACGAGAAATCCTGTGGAAATATCAACTTGGGGTGTACAATAAATATAAAGGACTTGGCAGCATAAATATCATGAGAATATACATGTGTAGTACCACAAATTTTATTTCAATCATATGAAGAATCATGCTTTGCTACTTGCACTATTAAACAGTTTAAGAAGAATCTATATTTTGAAATAAAATAATTGGAGCATACAAGAATGACTCCTTACAGCCACCTGTATGTCCAGTTCAAAGTGGGGACAATGACCTCTTCTGACCTCTGTTGGGACCAAGAATGCACACATGCACACGAGCTGGCACAACATCCATTCATATAAATTAAAATAAATAAATTGTCTTTTAAAAATATGAGAAAAATTAACCTTTTTTAAAAATCTGGTAGCGCATTGCCTGCAAGTTTTTCAGCATATTGATTACTCTGTTATCAGAACTGATTTGTACCAAAGGAGTAATTGTGGGATAGGCATTCACCACAAACTTCTGAACAGTAAAGATGTCTGGGTTGTACTTCCGTAACAGGAATGAGGTGGATGAGATGATGAGATTTACCCAGTACATGATCACAAAGAAAACCATCAGCAGCAAGATGGTTTGGGTGGCCCTCTTCTCAGGGGATGCTCTCAGGTGGCTGATGCTGTGAAGATGCTTGCATTGCCTCTGATGTCTGAACAAGATAATCACCATGTATGCACTTGTGGTCAACATAACTCCTACAAGAAAGACATCTCTGGAGATTGTCACTGTTAAAACCAGTTCCCTGATGATGTAGGTCATGGGGGAAAGTGAGCAATATTTGGTGACCTTCACCTGGTTGGTCTCACTCATGTTGGTAAAAGCACCAACATAGAAGATCTGGTTGCTAATGAATAACAAGTTAAAAGACCAAGTAAATAAGGTAGCATAAATCATATATTTTTTTAGTTTATATTTAAATTTTGCCAGCCATGATTTGTTGGGACTGATAGTGACAGCCTGGAACACACTCAGGAGGCAGGTCATGCAGATGGAGAGGCCTCTCATCACCCTGCTTATGTAAAAAGTTGCCTTACATTTGAAGTCATTCTCAAAGTTTAGTGACTCAAATAAGTCTGTAAGCCAAATGTCTGCTCCAGTGAGGACCATCACTATGTGGATGAAGGTCAGTTGACAGGAGATCAGGTCTATAGGCTTAGTTCTGTGACCTAGGATTATGAAAGTGTAGAAAAAAAAGAGAAATATATTGGCTAAGACTCCAAGCCCAGCTTGCAAATTAAGGACATTCTTTAATGAGGACATCTTAACATCATAGTGGAAGCATATTTCATATACCTGGAAATATAATAGAGTATGCATTAAACTTGTGATTCACTGGTCATTGTGTCTATATAATCATTCTGTTTTACTTATTTATTTTTGATTAACTTGTCTCTTTAATATTTGATATTCTAGACTGAATAACATATACTTGTATATACTTCTCCATGTATCTACCTCTATATATAGCATACTAGAGATAATAAAGGCATTTACAGTCACATCCTATATAGAACACATGCTTTGTGTGCCTTAGAAATCCAATCCTATTGATTTACATTGCCTCATTTTATAACACCTAAAACAGTAGTGAATATTAATCACATTTTTACAACCAAATAAAACTTAGGTTGACCTGGAAAATATTCACCAAAAGAAATCCAAAACAGTGAGGTGAGCCAAGTTCATGTTGCGTAAATTTAATATGCTCTATTTTGCAACTATTCATGTTTTGACTCATACTTCTAGTGGAATCACAGTGATAACTTATAACAATCCCACTATTTTAATCAGCAAAATGTCTAGCTCATTTCAACTGTTTTTATGTTCCTTTTTGCATAAAATCTCACATCTCCAGGATCTGGAATCAAAGACATCAATATAGTTAGAGCCATTACTGCACTTTCCACACCCTATTAACTCTATAATCATTTATTAAGGTTATAAATGGTCCTAAATGTCTCCCTGTTTAGTTCCAATCCCATCACTTTTTTGAGCCTGCATTTCAGGTTTAAAGAACCAACTCCAAGCTATGAAGACAAACACTATTTTTCTTTTCTATTTGGAAGGAAAATGTAAATAGTTAAAACTATGATTACTTATGACTTTTCAGTCACCCATATTGCTATTTCCCCTACCTACGTATTTCTTCTGTATTTACCTCTTGCCTATCCACCAAGGAGCTCCACTTTCCCACTTCCCTGATACGACCACTGGTACCTTGGTCTCTATTGCTCTCCGGGTCTCTATTTTACTTTCCTCTTTTCTGTAATCACAACTGAAGATGTGGAGCTAGATGTACAGCCTCCAACAAGAGAGATCATGTGACGTTAAGACAAACACTATTTTCAACACATTGTGACAAACATGAACTTGCTGAAGATGACCATATAGTGATCCTCTTTTGTAATTTCTGTTTCAAAAGAGATTTCTTCCCATGCAGTGAAAATCAAGGACCTCAGTGTTATCCTATGTCATCAGCACCCACACACTTTTTACGGTTTCACTCAACAGTCTTACCTTTGATGCTTTTGTTAGTTATTTAGCCTAGTTACCAGTGTCATCATTTTATCAAGTTAATTTAATTCAGTGCTTTAAAACCAGCTTTGTGGTAGAGAAATAGAAAACAACTACACTGACTCAGAAAAAGAGTTTCTTTACATTTTCAAGTTCACTCATATAGTCCACATATACAAATGCATAGATGCATGTATGTATAGAAATGATGCAGAAGTTAGTGCCTGAGACCTCTCTAAAACTTCACTATGAATATGAGGCCATAAACCACATTTTATGTTCACATGATTTTTGCTCTTAAATAGCTTGATCTAGTAAAGAAATATAATCATCCCAATTGCCAGAGCCTGACTCACACACTAACATACATCTATAGTGCTACACCATGATTTTCTGTCTTGTTTTTTTCTTTTCTTAAGCTCCAGGATACAAGGTGGAGCTATTGCTCACTGTTAAAGAGCACTTCTTGCTCTTGCAAAGGCTTGGGTTTGATTCCTAACACCTGCATGGTGGTTCTTTGCAGGGGGCCATTGGAATAGATAGCAATAACAACTCATGTTGGACAAGTCGACCCCCAGACATAGAATTCCCAGTGGGGAGCCCCACTTGGCAAAGACATGGGGTCACTGGCTGTGGAAACCAGTTGTTTTATGCCTGTAGCTTTCTCATGTTCCACCATTATACTTCCCTAAAAGAACAGCTGTGGGATTCCTGCCACAGCCCACTGGTAGTGTGTATTACATCTTTGGGCACACCTTTAGCTGTGTGTTTCTGTTTAAGCTGTATAATTCTGATGAATGAAATAATATCAGAATATTCTCATTTATTGACACATGAAAGTAACTGTATTCTCAGTCTCAAAGATAGCTAATTTTAGACTTCAGAACAAATTAAAAAACAGACTTAGCCGGGCAGTTGTGGCACATGCCTGTAATCCCAGCACTCAGGAGGCAGAAGCAGGTGGATCTCTGTTAGTTCGAGGCCAGCCTGGTCTACAGAGCTAGACCAGGACAGGCTCCAAAGCTACAGAGAAACCCTGTCTCAGGGAAAAAAAAAAAAAAGTCTAAACTGCCACCACAGAAAATATACAAAGACTAATTCCCAGGTGTTGTTTATTGCTAATTCAAGGCCAGGCTGTTTACATGGCGACATAGCTCCCTCCAGTAGCTCTCTTTCTGCATGTACTCCAACCACTCAAGGTTCAGTCAGTTGTTTACTGTGTGGGATCCCGCATCAACAGAGCTATGTGCATGGGTCAATGTGACATTAATAGCCTAAGAGAAACTGCATGACTTATCTTGTGTTATGAATATGGGTAGGGCCCTGAAAATGTAACTTATAATTGTCCAGGAATCGGCTGTGGGGCTGCTGCTGCTGTGGTGTGGGGAGAGACGGCTGTGTGGAGCTGGGTGAAAGAGTTGCTGCCATGAAGGAAGAGTTATGTGAAGAAACTGTAGAAAGAGCTGGGCAATGAGTGTGTGTGTGTGTGTGTGTGTGTGTGTGTGTGTGTGTGTGTGTGTGTGTCTGTTAGAGTGTGAGTGTGTGTGTGCAGAAAAAGTTGAAGAGAAAACATGAATAGCTAGACAGAAAGGAGAGCAAAAGAGATTTTCAGGGAGAGAAGGGGGCTATATAAGAGATTGTGTGAAATGTAGCTGTATGTAAAGAGATGTAACTGTGTGGAGACCGATGTTTTCAGAGAGAGATTTAAAGAGAGGATTTCTTAAGTTGAAATAAAAGAGAAAGTTATCATCAGAAAGCGTGTGTGTTTCCTTATTATTTACTCCTCAGATAGAAAAAGTCAAGCTCTCAGATGTATAAGAATTTTTCCTAAGCCCTCGCCACTTTCATGGATAAAGAAGAATGTTTTGGTATTATTTTGTTCATCAGAATTATTCAGCTTAAACAGAAATCCATAGCTAAGTGTGGGCCCAAAGATGTAATACACACTACCAGTGGGCTGTGGAAGGAATCCCACAGTTGTTCTTTTAGGGAAGTATAATGGTGAAACATGAGAAAGTTACAGACAGATAACAACCAGTTTCTACAGCCAGTGACTCCATGGCTTTGCCAGGTAGGGCTCCCCATCAGGGGGTTCTATGTCTGGGGGTCGACTTGTCAGACCCAGATTGTCACTGCTGTACACTCCCATGGCCCCATCTGACCATCTGTAACACTATTTCAGGGGGATCCACTGGCCTCCTGCCCAGGCATGGAGGGTAATACATGTAGGCAAAACACACACACACACACACACACACACACACACACACACACACACACACACACAATTTTAATGCATAACTTATTCTTTGGAAATTAGTTTATCACGGGTGAAACTGGAAACACAGTCACTGACTAGATCATTACATTCTCACAGTTATGAGCCAGTTTCCACGAGAGGAAGCAGCAGCCTGTGGAAAAGCAGTCCTACCACAGCTTGATCACACATCACATGGTGTAAGTATGGGAAAGATATGAAAATGTTCACTGGAAATGGGTATGGGGGGGTTAATTATGGGATGACCAGGAGTAGAATAGATCAGTAGCATAGTGTGTTCTGGAGCTGCTAACAGGAATGTCTGTACATCACTGGAGTAAAAACCTGTGAGTTATATCAAATACGTTCATGAAGCAAAGTAAACAAGAAGGAAAATGGAGTGTGTCTTCATTTTCTGGGTAACTTGATCAGATCTATGAGGTTCCTACCTAGTGCATCATTTCAGACTTTTAAAGTAAGTTACTCAAAACAAACTGAAAATTCTGGAATGCGTGCCAACATAAACTCATAATTCTAACAGTTGTTTTTTGTGATGCTGATACTCTGTTGCCAACGAATTAATGGCAGTTACTGGCATCATTATGTTTGTTATTGACAGTAATCTCAAAATTCTACATTACCTGTTTTCCATTTTAATGTTGATGTTGTTGTTGTTGTTGTTGTTGTGTGGGAGAGAGAGAAAGAGAGAGTCTCAACCTGTAGTTCAGACTGACTACAATCAAATTTACAATGCTCCTGCCTTAGCCTTGAAAGTGTTGGAATCACAGGTGTGTGCCACCATACCTGCCTTCATTTTCCATTTTAATCTCCTTTATACATTCGTAAATGATATTTCAGCAACATAAAAATGCGTGACTAATGATAGTCAGCAGCTAAACTTGAATTTACTTGGTATATTTTGTGAATGTGTATTTTAATGAGCAATTGTATTTTGTAACTATTAGAAGAAACCTTGGGGATTTTGAATTTAAGTAATTTTATACTATTCAAGAATTGAAAATGTTTTTCTCACTGCTAATGAAAAGCTTATTTAATGTTACATGATTCAATTTAGAAAACTTGAAATATTAAAAATGAACTCATTTTAATTAAAATAGTCAAACTGCTACTGAAAAATTACCCAGTTTACATTTTTGTAAGGATAGCTTTACAAGAATTTAATGAATAAGTGAATTGAGTTTTCCAGATACTTTTGAAGTATCCAGAAAAAATAATCTTCTTTATTAAAAATCATTGCACAAGAATAAATAAATCTATGTAAAAATTTTAAAGCTTATATGGTGTTAAGATTGTCTTATGGCCAGGCAGTGGTGGTAGACACCTTTAATCCCAGCATTCAGGAGGCAGAACCAGGCAGATCTCTATGAGTTCGAAGCCAGCCTGGTCTACAGAGAAAGATCTGGAACAGGAACCAAAACAATACAGAGAAACCCTGTCTAGGGAAAAAAAAAAAGAATGTCTTATATTTCACTAACTTATATATTTCAAACATAAGTTGAAACTTTCCTAAGAATTCCTAGCTATACACAAATTTAACAGAATATAAAATTACTGATAAACACTGAATTAGTTAATATTTGTGGTATATTTATAGCTTCTAAATAAAGTCTGTTAACTTGAGAAAAGTAGTAAAATGAGAAAATACAAAATACAATTTAAATGTATCTTCATATTATAAATGTACTTCTGCGAAGGAGTAAATATGTGTTCTTTGTTGTTCACCCTCTAAGTCATTTCGGGTGTTTTGTGACAGGGATGGAAAACTAACACAGTTGGCATTACCTAGATGGAACCACGTTCTTAGAATTATTAAAGCACATACTTAGGGGAATCCATAGTCAGATATGCTCACTAAAATATTCTATTTGGGGCTACTTTTTACATATGTACTAGTATACATTCATTGTAAAGAGAGATGGGCTTCATAATATTTACATTCAACATATAATATCCATTGATTGTCTTCACCCTATTTTCCTTTCCTGTCTCTCTAGCCACACTTCTGGTAGGCCCTGTCCTCTTTCCAATAGGCCCCCTTTTATATCATAGGAAGTGAAATCTATGTTCTTTTACAAATCATTGCATGGATGTTTTATATCTACAAGCATCTGCTGTGTTTTCTTGTGATACAATATGACTCAAAAGTAAATTTCTAAGCTGAGAATTCTCTAATCATTTTATTACAGAAAATCCTGACTCACTCCACTGCCTACTTACAGATTTCACTATTAATGAATAGAAAAACAAACACTCACCTGGCCAGGGCTTTGATGAACATCCATGTAGAATGAAGCCCTATGAAGCATTATAAGGAAGAAATGCCATGAGATCATCTCCCTCTAGACCCATAATTATCATGTCATCTGTAGAGAGCACTTCTGACCTTGAGGTTGTTAGGAAATTATACCATCAAATGGGAAAGTGAACTTCTTAATTCCAGGAAAAGAGTGGAGTGGGAATAGCTGAGCTTTGGGTTTCCCATGTGTGAGCTACTCTCCCAGGCCATATCTGTCTGTGTGGATGAGCTGATCCCAGTCCTTGTGGACAAAACAAAAGGGAAATTAATGATATCCCATTTAAAAGAAGTAGAAAAACATTTCACTTCCCCCAAGGTATCCTTTCTGCTTCCAAAACATTCCTGATAGCCTCCGTGCTTACTTGACAGTGTCTTCAGGGTCTCACCTGGAAATTAACAGCACTTTTGTTAAAATTAAGAAAATGCCACCTCCTCCAAACACACTTGGGAAACATAATTTTTCTTACAGAGGGCACAGATGTGAAGCAATATAATCAGCAGATAGTGAGCTGTGTGGCTAAGGATGTAATTCAGATGGTAGAATGCATGCCTAGATGGTATTGTTTATGTGGGACACCATGAAGAAGTCAAACCTTCCTATTATATGCACAGGTGAAGGAGAGAAATCCTAAGTCAATGGCAGACACAAGACCGACCTGCGATAAGATCACAGGAGAAAACTGTCCCAAACTAAGGAAAGAGTCATCCATACAATTACAAGAAGCACACAGAACGCATCAAAGACAAGACCAGGAAAGAACACTTCAGTGGCATCTCATAGTTAAAACACAAAGTATACAGAACAAGAAAAGAGGACTGGAAGCTGCAAGAGAAAACTGCAGGTCATGACTCAAGAAAACCCATTTTAAGAAAACCAGCTGATATCTCAAAGGAAACTTTCAAACCCAGAAGAGCCTGGAACAATACAAGTTTAAATGATAGCCAATCTAAAATACTATACCCAGGTAAACTACTGCCACAGTTGAAGAGAAGGAACAATTTTCCACATCATAGACAACCTAAAATTTTTATATTCAACAAGCCAAACCTAGGGTAATACAGGCAGCATTGTTTTGGGGTAAAGAAAGGAATGAGCAAAACAGAGACACTGTGGAAATAAATATGAGCCATAATTATTAAGACATAAAGTCCCACTGAGAACATAACATCAAAAATGAACAACATGATGACCAGAACTAGCATACACACATTTCAATGATAATTCAAAAATGAATGGCCTCAATTTTCCAATCAAAAGTCAGAGAGTGCCTGAAACAAAATCTATCTGTTGCCTGCAAAAAACACATTTTAGCTATAAAGATTGGCACCACATTAGAATAAAAGGATAGACAAAATACTCCAATGATATGGAACCAGAAAGAAAGCAAATGTTACTATCCAAACATCTGACAAAGTAAATGTTAAACTAAAACTAATCAAAAGAAATAAAGAGGGAAACTTCCTAATCAAGCATTCTCATCAAGGGAACATTTAATCAAGAAGACATTACTACCTTAAACATATGCACACCAAATTCAGAGACACAAAATTTTTTAAAAACAAATCTATTTCTGGGTTAAAAGACAAAGATTAACACCAATCCATTAATATTAGGTGAATTTAATACCCAAATTTCTCCAATAGACAGGTCATCTAGACAAAAAATAAACAGAGAAACATCAGGATTAATTGACATCACACATCAAATGGAATTAAAAAATACCTACAGAAAAGTCTACCCAAATATTAAAGAGTCTACATTTTACTCTACAGCACAAAGAAGCTTTTCTAAAACAGACCACACATTGAAATGCAAAACAAATCAATACAAATCAGAAAGATTGAAATCACTTTTTGTATTCTATATAACAATGGTGCAATAAAGCCTAAAATTGACAGCACACAAATCTCTAATAAAACCCAAACTCATGGAAATTTAACAATGTCTTATGGAATGATGACTGTGTTGGAGAAGAAGTCAATAAAGAAATAAAAATCTGTGAAACTAAATCAAAATGAAAACAATGAGACATAATTTCTGTGATGCTTTGAAAGCATATCTGTGCATAAATAGTTACCATTTTAGAAATCATTGAACTTGGGATATTAAACCATTACACATTGGGATAACCTTTCTCCTAGAGATTTTCTAGTTGGTATTACTGACATGTGGCTTATTTCACAATGTAGCTAGTTTGATTTCAATTCTGTTGTAAGAATATTGAAATTTATAATACAGAATAAAGTAATTATTTATTTTCCACACACTGGCTATTACAGAAGGTATCACAATACTTCATTTCAATCTATATTACAGAGCTATATTAGGAAAAACAACATCATACTTGCACCAAACCTGACAGATAGATCAATGTAATAAAATAGGAGATACTGGCATGAGATCATTAAGGTGCAGCCACTGATCTTTAACAAAGATGCCAACAATACACACTGGAGAAAAGCCAGCCTCTTTACCTTTCAGTGCATGAAAATATGATGTCCACATGTAAGATACTTAATCTATAGCCCTATCTCTCACCCTCAAAAAAAATTCTGGGAGTCTTAGACACATTAAGTTAAGACTTGAATCTGAAACAATCAAAGAAAAATGTAGGGGACACTTCAACATATAGACAGACAAGTTTCTAATTCAGACTCGAGTTGCACAGGGAATAAGGCAAAAAAATGAAAAGTGGAATGTCATGAAATTAAACAGCTTCATTGAAAAGGAGACAGTTAATAAAGTGAAAAGATAACCCACAGAATGGGAGAAAAATCTTTGCCTGCTATACATCTGACAAGGATAATTCTAAATATACACAGAAATAAGAAACTAAACAAGAAATCACACAATCCAATTAATAAATTGCCTAATGAAATATACAAAGAACTAACATAATTCAATAAATACAAAAAAAATTCAATTTGATACTAGAATGTAAACAGGTATTTTTTTCCAGTAATAACTGCCAACAGTTGCATGAAAACATGCACAATAATACTCATACTTATGGAAAGGCAAACCAAAACAATATGGATATTACTTCACATATATTAGAATGACTTGAATCAAAATCTCAACAGATAACAAATGTTAGGAGAAAAAGGAATACCCACTCATTTTCCATGAAAGGGTGAAGGCATTGTGTGAAACATTATTGTGGTTCCTCACATAGATTCAAAGTAGAAGTATAGAATTCAAACTAAGATTCCATTTTTGTGAACATATATGCAGGACATTGAATTGATATCCCAAAGAAATAATGACATTTTAATATTCACTTCAGCACTATTCATAAGAACTCATATATGAAAAAAATTTATCAATTGGTATATTATGGCAAAATATCATGTGAGTAATATGATGATGTATACCATATAAATTATTAATAAAATTACATTTTCTTTTGGTATAAATATAAACAGACCTATAACCCCAATGGGTTAGAAGCAGTAATTATGAGTCTCCCAATAAAAAAAAAAAAGAAAAGAAAAGCAGAAAAACAAAACAACAGGGCCAGGGCCTGATGATTTTAGCACAAAATTCTCTATGATTTCCTAAAGGACATTAAACCCATGTCTTGGCCTGTCTTCTATTGCTGGGAAGAGACACCATGATCATGAAAACTCTTGTAAAGGGAAGCATTTAATGGGGGCTTGCTTACAGTTCAGAAGCTTGTCCATTTTTGTCTTGGTGGGGAGCATGGTGCCATGCAGACTTGGTGCTGGAGAAGATGCTAAAAATTCAACATCCAGGTCCACAGACAGCAGCAAGAGAGTCATGGGGCCTGGCTTGGGTTTTTGAAAGCTTGAAGCCCACCCCCAGTGATATACTTCCTCTAAAATTTCCATACTTACTCAAACAAACAGTGCCACTCACTAAGCATTCAAGTCTATGAGCCTATCAGGGGCATTCCTACTCCAGCCGCCCCCTCCCAATACTCCTCAAATTATTCACCAAATTTAAAAACGAAGAAACACTGTCCAATTCTTTTTGTGAGTCTCAGTTAACCTTATATATAAACTATATAAAGACTCAATAAAGAAAGCAAATTTAGATTGATTTCTCTTATGAACATAGATGCAAAAGTTTGTCAATAAAATACCTGTAAACCTAATCCAAGAACACATCAAAACGATCACTCACCATGATCAAGTAGGCTTAATCCCAGAGATTAAGCAGGTGTAATTCAACATACATAAACTGATAAAGATAATAGAACATATAAGCAGACCAAAAGACAAAACCTTCATAATCATCTCATTAGATAAAGAAAAGGCCTTTGACAAAATCCGAAACCCCTTTATGAGAAAAGTCTTGGAAATATTAGGGATACAAGGAACATAATTAAACATAATAAAGGCAATAGCCAACATAAACTTAAACAGAGAGAAACTTAAAAGAATTTAACTAAAATCAGAAAGAAGACAAGAATGACCACTCTCTCCATACCTAATATATATATATATATATATATATATATATAAAGAGAGAGAGAGAGAGGAGGGAGGGAGGGAGAGGAAGAGAGAGATAGTACTTGAATCTAAGAGTTTCTATTACTGTGAAGAGACACCATGACCATGGTAACTCTTATAAAGGAAACAACACCTTTCACAAGAGCCTCAAATAACATATAATAACTTGTAATAACTCTAACCAAGCAATGAGAGACCTGTATGATAAAATTTTAAGACACTGAAGAAAGAAACTGAAAAAGATATAAGCAGATGGAAAGCTTTCCATGCTCATGGATCATTGGGATTAACATAGTAAAAATGGTCATCCTACTGAAAGCAGTCTACAGATTCAATGCAATCCCCATCAAATTTCCAACACAATCTTCACAGAACTTAAAAGGATAATTCTCAACTTCATATGTGTTGCTTGGATCCTAACACACTGATTAATGGAATCTAAGTGAAGACCCACATATAAATCCACATACCAATGCACACCTGATTTTTTACGAAGAAAGCAGAAATACACACTGGAAAAAAGACAGTATGTTTAACAAACAATACTGGTCAAACTGGATGTATGCATGAAGAAGAATGCAAATAGACCATATTTATCACACTGTACAAAACTCAATTCCAAATGCATCAAAGACCCCAGCATAAGGCCAAATACACTGAACCTATTAGAAGAGAAAGTTGATAATAGCCTTAAACCCATTGTCACAGGAAAACCTTTCTGAACAGAATGTTGATTGAACAGGCACTAAGAACAGCAATTAATAAATGGGCCCTCATGATCCAAAAAATTTCTGCATGGCAAAAGTCACCATCATTTAGAGAAATTAGAAAACTACAGAATGGGAAAAGATTTTTACCAACTACATAACCAATAGAGGGCTAATATCCAAAATATATAAAGAACTCAAAACATTGACATTAAGAAAACACATCACCCAATTTAAAAGTGGGGTACAGATCTAAACAGAGAATTCTCAAAAGTAGAAAATCAAATGGCTGAGAGGCACTTAAAGAATGTTTCAAAATCCCTTGTCATCTGGTATATGAAAATTAAAGCTATTTTGAGATTTCACCTTATATAGTCAGAATGGCCAAGATCAATAACACAAAAGACACTTTATGCTGGTGAGGTTATGGAGTAAGGATAATACTCATCCATTGCTGTAGGCAGCAAAAACTTGTACACCTACTATGGAAACCAGTGTGGTGGTTCCTCAGGTAGTTGGGAATAGAGAAACTTCAAGATTCAGCTATACCACTATTGGGCATATACTCAAAGGACACTTCATTACACTACAGAGACACTTGCTTATTCATAATATCCAGAAAATGGAAACAAACAAATGTCCATTGACAGATATTGGTGAAATTATTAAGGCCACTCCACGTAGTTAAAAGGGAGGTTTATTTTGTGGGGTAACTTACAAATGAAGGGATAGGTTGCAGGGTCTGGGAAAGGGATGGCGCATTTCGGCAGTGTTCTCTGGAGAACTCTGCTCCATCTACCTCCAGTGTCCAGGGTCCTGGAACCAAGAGATCCTTCCCATTTGGATCCTGGGTCTTCACCATCCTCTCTTGGCCCCACCTTGTAGGTGTGACCATTACCGAAGCCTCAATGGGGCTTGGAACTTCCAGGCCAAGGATGGAACGGCTACCCACTACATCTCCCCCTTTTGTCTAAATAAGAAGGTTCTAACCTAATACAAGACTATATACAAAGAAATGGTTATCAAATATTGTCCAGGAGTAATGAGGGATAATGGCCTAGATAAGATGGAACTATAATCAATGCAAACAATATCAAGCAAAAAACACATACTAAAATCCAGGGAAGTCTAGAGCATGGGTAGGTGGCATGTTACAAAGATCATTCCAAAATGTGTCCTATCCTAAAGAACCTGAGTCTAATACTTAATATGTTCTATGTAAGATATTTTATATATACATATATATATACACATATGTATGTATGTATATGTATATATATAAAGTTGTAACTATAACTGTTAGTCTTCAACCTCATCAAAGACCTGAGAAGGAATATAATAATACCTGAGAAATGGGAGAAGGATGCAAGCAACTTTCAGGAGTCTTGCAAGAGTACACAGAGACAGCTAGCAGCGTGGACAGTCACCTAATGTTTCTCAGCATCGTTGGTGCATTCAAATTGGCTACAGGCCTAGAGTATCTGACAGACCATTTTCAGAAGCAGGAATTCTGAAAGACCATCTTACCCTGTCTTGGCAGAGTACAGTGGTCGCTTTCTTTGTGTCCTGCTTGTCCAGAAAGGACAGCATTCATACTGTCAGCAGTTGAGGCAAGGGCAGTTCTTTGCCTAGTAGGCCATTTTGTGCCAAGAAGACAAACTTACAAATGGAAATGTCTTAGAAGCCCAACATTCTCTTGGGATCAAATTGGTGCTGCCAGGAGCAATTGTGTCTCATGTCAACAGAATTCTAAGTTATTTAAATGCCATATTCTCTAGGTCCATGAAGTGTTTGAAGATTATCTGTCCATCTGACCTATGTATCTATAAATCTGGGTAACCTAACTAACATAACTATAGAGATGACAAGCATAGGTGACTATAAATCTGTAAGTCTTATCTACCTAAACAACCTAAGGACTAAGGCTTCATGTAAACAAGGCAAACAGTCTGTAAGCAAATCTACAGTAAAAGGACAATGACTTTAAAATTGTGACAATACACAAAACATCTTTAGCAAAGGTAGGAATGTATAGTGCAATATGATAATAATCCTAAATATATATCAGTATACAGAATATCTTAAACAGAAGTAGAACATACATACAATATGACAGATATAAATTTACATTTGTATCATTATACAAATATTTCAAATAAGAGTAAAAATATGTGTACATTATAACAAATATAGTTCTGTATTTGTATCAATATACAAATTATCTTACACAGGTTATAAAAATAGTTTATATTTGTATCAACATATAAGAATTCATAACAGTGCAAATTATCTAAGGCTGCTAATTTACTAAATTTATTTACTAATGTATATAATACTCTACCATATCTTATACCTATCCATTCCATTTCTTCTTTTCCCTTTTTTTGAGACATATTTTCTTTCCTTAAGGAAAATACTGAGTTTAATAGTTTCTTCCAACCCCAACCCTATAACCATCATCCATAACCCTGAGAAATATGAAACCCTAGGAAGAAGGTGCGTCATTTTCTTAGAATTGCTTCCTGCTGTTTAGGGTGTGATGGTATCTCTGTTGGGTATTGTGAGAAAGCTCAGATAGTTAAATCTCAGTTAGACTAACTGTAGATTTTGCAGCAAGTCTCAGAGTAATGGGTAAGATTGTCTGAAATTCTGGCAAGAAGTGTAGTATGATGATGATTACATTGGCATCGTTCTGGATTGGGTAGAGTTGTTGTTGGGGCCCCATCTTCCTTCTGGAGACTTCAGAGATTGCCTGTGTAGATTGGTACCAATAGATTCTTTCTTTCTGCTATAAACACCTGGATATCCAAGGCCTTATGATTTCTGGAAGATGGGTATTTCCATTATCCTGGAAAAACAAAAACAGAACCCTAACCCAACCTTTGATTGTTAATTTTTTTTTTACAACTTAAAGAGATGTCAGATTGGTGGATGATCTTTTACTTCTCTTCATCAAGGGGTTTCTCCTGTTCGAATCTAATTTTTATTAATTTTGTTGGTATCCATAGCTTTTCTTCTCCTGCGGAAACAAAAGCAAAACCCCTTCCCCAATGTAGGACATATCCAGGTTTCCATTCTGAAGTCAACACGTCTTTGAAATAAACTGGTTGGTTTAGCTCAGGAATCTTGTCTGTCATCCAGTGTCTCTCCACAGCTGTTGTTCCTTTCTCATCAGCATTGAGAAAATTCAAGGTTAATAAAGCACTATGCAATCTATTTCTAGGAGTCACTGTTACCTGTTGTTGTTTATTTAGCATATCCTTTAAAGTTAGATTGGATCTTTCTATGACTGCTTGGCCTGTGGGATTGTGTGGTATACCTGTAACATGCTTTATATTGTAATAAGCAAAGAACTGTCTCATTTTATTGGAGACATATGGTGGGGAATTTTCTGTCTTAATTTGTACAGGTATTCCCATGATGGCCATAACTTCTAATAGGTGTGTAATCACAGAATCAGCCTTTTCAGAACTCATAGGAGTTGCCCACTGAAATCTTGAATAGGTGTCAATGGTATAGTGTACATACTTTAATCTTCCAAATTCTGCAAAATGAAACACATCCATCTGCCAAATTTCATTTCTTTGTATACCTTTTGGATTGCTCCCTGCAGGTCATGGAGTTTGGTTATAGAAGGAACAAGCAGGACATTTTTTCACAATACCCTTAGCTTGTTGCCAAGTGGTATATTTACATAATAGAACATTACTCAGTCATTAAAAGTAATGAAATTTTGTAGCTAAAGGGATCAAACTAGAAAAAGTCATTCTGAGTGAGGTAACACAGACCCAGAAAGACAAACATGGTATATGTTTGCTTATTTTTGGATTTGAGCTATTGATAAGCAAGTCATAATCCATATAACCACAGAGGTTAGGTATAAAGCTAGGGAATAGGGATTGGGAGATCTCATTAAGAAGGTCAAATAGAACAGATGGTTATGGATGGATGAGGAGGGCTGAAAGCAGGGATCAAATGGGGAAAGGGAGGGGGAAGAGGGACAAGAAAAAAGTACAGGAAGGGATAGCTAATACTAAGGAACATTTAAGGGATCATGTGGAGAACTTAACACTGTAGACACTTCCTAAAGTATATACATATATGAAAACAATCTAAATGAAATCACCAAATAACGGGGGAACTGAACCCCAAATTAAATCTCTCAACACCAAATGAAGCTTCCAGTACCTGGAATTTGTCACATTTAATCGAGCTGTTGGCCAAAGGGGTTTCATGAAGATCTGAAAACAACCCAGGGTATTGTCAAGGCTATTGTTTGCTCTCTACAAACTGATAGACAACACTTGTGATTCTTTTTTTTTGTTGTTTTTTGTTTTTTGGGGTTTTTTTGGTTTTTTTTCAAGACAGGGTTTCTCTGTGTAGCTTTGTGCCTTTTCCTGGAACTCACTTGGTAGCCCAGGCTGGCCTCAAACTCACAGAGATCTAACTGGCTCTGCCTCCCAAGTGCTGGGATTAAAGGTGTGCGCCACCACCACCCGGCTTGTGATTCTGAGGACAACACCTATGCCGGATACCAGCCTCAGCAGTTTTGGGGATCTGAAGGATGGGATACCTGGAAGGCACATGTAACGACTCAGAGACAATGTTCATGCAAGCTGACAGGTCACTTCGGGCTTCTGCATTTTCTAAGTAGTTTCTTTGCTACAGTTTCTTTAGCTTCTCTTAGTTTCTGCTTTTGCCCTGGTAACCTCAGTCTTTTATTATCATAAGCAAGGGGTAACAGAAAGAAAAGGGGAAATCACCCAATACAAAATATTCTCGTGATCCCAAAGGTGATTCTTAGAAAATCACCAATATAATCTTCATCATCTTTTACTAAACACAGGAACAATTTGAGTCCAGTGTGTTGACAAACATCATACCATGTGCTATATTTGACCACACATTTGGTACAGTTTATCCAAGCCTGAAAAGCTTCCCCAGCCTGCAGATTCTTTCCCATGAACTTCATAACTTCCTTAACCCCAGCCTGGGTGATCATCTCTGTATAATTTCCTGTGAAATTTACTTTACTCATTTCCTGTATCACAGAAATCACCATTGATCTAGGAATATAGACCATGAAGATCAGAGAGAAGAAAAAGACTAGTATTACAAGAAGTATTTATATGGAGGAGGACATGACATGTGCATGCCATAAAGCATGACCTTGGGACACATAGGCATTTCTGCCTTGGCCCAATAGAGGCATGCTAAGCATAAGATCCAGAGGGGAACACACAGAGGGTTGATGGTCCACAATCTTGGGTCCGCTTTTCTCCAATCTCTGCTGGCAGCACATCAGCCATCTTATATGCTGTCCCCGGCACACCTACACATTTAATTGAGAACAAAGAATTCAACTGGGGGCCTATCTAAAGCCTTCACCCCTTCAGATTAGAGTTCATGGTACTGGAAGGCAACATGTGCACTACAAAAGGAGAAAAGTAAAAACCAACCCAGCTGCAAACCCTCCAATCTACAATGGTGTCCTGCCTACAAGATATGCTAGTACAATAATGGCACAAACTTGTGAGTGTAACCAACCAATATCTGATTTGATTTAAAGCATGGAACTCATACTAGACACTGCTTGCATGGTGAAGAACCTGGGTCTAAATAGGCCAAGGGACAAAGGAGAAAACAAAATACTAGTGTTCTACTAAAAGAATGCAGCAATAAAATGACTCTAAATGACACTCTGCTGGACTCATAGATCTGTGTCCTGATCAGCCATCATCAGAGAGGCTTCTTCCAGAAGCAAATGGGAACAAACACAGAGACACACAGCCAGAAAATGTGCAAAGAGTGAGAAACCTTGAAAAACTCAGCCCT
Organism: Onychomys torridus; assembly: GCF_903995425.1. Classification (NCBI taxonomy): domain Eukaryota; kingdom Metazoa; phylum Chordata; class Mammalia; order Rodentia; family Cricetidae; genus Onychomys; species Onychomys torridus. Next base: position 9,053 of record NW_023414006.1, on the reverse strand, counting down.
ATACTGGAAGTCCCCATCAAATTCTTCCCCTCAGGGCCCAGAGAATTCTTTGGAAGTGGTAGAAAGACTGTAAGAGCCAGAGTAGACAGAGGACAGAAAAAAAACCCAAGGTCTTCTAAACAGAGCACAACAGACACACATGTAAACTCAGAGACTATGGCAGGATGCACAGGTTTGAACCAGAGGTGCTCCTGGATAGAAAAAAGTGGATACATGGCCCCATGCCAAATCCAGAAGCTACCTCCATTTGATAGCCACTGGCAGGGGAAACATTAATTTTCTCCCATGAGTCTCACTGGGTAAACAAATCACTTTTAAGGGAAGGCCTCATGCCCAGCAGCAGATGGTCAACACCAAATGAACTCAATGGAATCTACAGGCCCTTTGCATTTATATATACATATACACATGTATATTATGACTTCTGCTTTTGTGTTTTTATGAGATTCCTATGTGTGAATTTCTGTTTCTAAATCTAAATGTGATACTTGTGCCGTTTCTTTGGCTCTTTTTCTTCTGTTTGTATTGTCTTATTCTGATATATGTTTGTTTTATCTTGTTTATTTTATTATTCTTCAGGTGCTTGGTTGTTTCCTAAGGAGAGACAGAAATCTGGTAGAGGAGGAGAGGAAGAACTGAGAGAGATAGGGGAGCTGGAAACCCTAATCAGAATATATTGTATGAAAAATAATCTTTTTTTCAATAAAAGAAAAACACAGCATTGAAATGGTAAAGTTTTGTGGTAAACACTACTAATGGCAAAGCTGGAGAGACAGAAACAGAAGAAGAACTGGGGTTACCATCTTAGCCTATTGGGTGGACTCCAGGTTACAGTGAGAAATGCTCTCTCAGAACAGAAGGAGAATGGCACATGAAGAACAAAGGGAAGGTTATCTCCTGGTCTCCTTGTGCACATGTATACACATCCTTCATCTGTGAACACTCACATGCACACACATCCTTCATCTGTGAACACTCACATGCACACACAACATTTATCTGTGAACACTCACATGCATATACACATTCACAAAAACCACACTGCACATCATATATGTATGTATAAACAATTTTTAGTACCGGTAATTTTCAGTAACTGTGGATGATATGAAATGCAAATAAACAGGCAAATTAAATTTTTATATACGACTATTTAAGTAACTATGGGTAAAAAATGGAAAATTGAAATTCACAGTATTTTTATGATCCAGAGAAACTATACTTAGGAAAGAGAATTAAAGCTACAATACGATATGTAGTTGGAGTTTTTTTGTCTGGCCCAGTCAGGACAAATCTCTCTTACCTGCCAGTCCCACAATCGCTCAGACCCAACCAAGAAAGCACATAGAGACTTACATTGTTTAGAAACTGTATGGCCGTGGCAGGCTGCTTGTTATCTACTTCTTCTCTCTTAAATTAACCCATTTCTGTTAGTCTATACTTTGCCACATGGCTTGTGGCTTACCAGTGTCTTTACATGTTGCTGCTTTTCATGGCGGCGGCTGGCGGGGTCTCTCTCCAGCCTTCTACTTCCCAGAATTCTCTTCTCTCTTGTCCCGCCTATACTTCCAGCCTGGCCACTGGCCAATCAGAACTTTATTTACACAGAGCGATATCCACAGCACTTCCCCTTTTCTTTTTTTTTTTTAAAGGAAGGTTTTAACTTTTACATAGTACAATTACATATAACAAAACAATTATCAAGCAAGAATTACAGTTACAATATTAAAGAAGATATCCTATCTATCTTATATTTGTGAGTCTAAGGTTTTATATCTAACTTATCTTTTATCATAACTGAGGAAATTATAACCATCTAGTCTTCAACCATATCAAAGACCTCAGAAGGATATAATATTACCTGAGAACCGGGAGAAGGATGCAAGCATTTTTCGGGATTCTTGTAAGAGTAGACAGAGACAGCTGGCAGTCTGGACAGTCACCTAATGTTCCTTTGTAAAGTTGGGCATTTGTCTTCAGCCCACAGGGCTAGAGTCTCTTGGTCACTTCTCTCAGTGTCCTGTAGAATGTCTGGCAGTTTCCTCTGCGAAGCAGGAACCTGAAGGACCATTTTGTCAAGCAAAGTTTAGTGGTCACCTTTCTATGGGTCCTGCATGTCCAGTAGATCAAGCAGTCCAGGCAAGAACAGTTTCTTGCCCAAATGGCTATTTTTGCCAAGGTGAAGATAAGATATGAAGTGTCTTCAATGCCCATCCTCCTCTCTGACAGGAGCAGACATGTCTCATTGTCCAGAAAGTCTAAATTTTAAAAGTATTTTAAATGCCATATTCTGTAGACCTTTGAAGTGTTTGAAGAGTACCTGTCTATCTGAAATATCTCTGTGTATACCTAGAAGACTTAACTAACATGGCTATGAGTATGATTATCATTGATTACCAGTTATTAATCTATTTTTAATTATCCATTACAATTTTAAATGAGCTATATAAACATAATAGCTTAAACAAGAGTAGAAATATACACATAATATAACAAAATTAACTTTAAGTTTGTATCAATAGACTAAAATCTATATCAATGTAAAACATTTTAAACAAGTTGTTGCTCTTTAGAAGTAAGTTTCTTAATCTACCCTTTCATCCTATTATATCTATATCATATCGCCCTTTCTTTTTTAGAAAGAGATCTCATTTATAATTAACCTGCTTTAAAGAAAAATATTGGTTTTTCTCTGTCCCACACCAGAGGGCTCTTCTGATTTGGGACATAAGAATCTCTTAACCATTTCTTTTAGCAATATGTCTGGGTTTAGAGAAGAAGTGAGCCAATTTCATCTCCAAAGCCAGCTTTATAATTTTGGGAATGTGGGCGTAGTTTTTCTTACTGCTTCCTGCTGGAAGGGGGGCACTGTATCTTATGGGGACACAAAGAAAATTTTAGGGTTATAGAGTAGTCCATTAGGGTGAACGTCTAAGCCAGTTGCCTTGAAACCATTCTGGATGTTGGATCATCTGGGCCATGGTGTCTTCAGAGACCTTTCAGGTGGTCTTGGCTGATCAAACCTGATATATCTTAATTTGGAACAAATCCATAGCCTCTGGCTTTCTGTGGAAACAAAAGCAGAGAATCTTTTCCAAAGCAACATATCCTTATATCCAAATTTTGAAGTCAAGGTAGCTTTAAAATTCACATATTTGTTTAACTCAACAGCTTTTACGATCAAATCTTTTTTTGTAGTTAAAAATCCCAAAGACAACATAAACCAGATTCTCTGTGTAATATCCATCTTTGTAAGACTGAAACACCGCTGTGGCTGTTGACTCCGCCCACCTCAGCTTCCCAACATGGCGGTGATACAGTTTACTGCCAGCTCTGGGTCTGGAGCCATGTGTACCATCAACTATCAGAAGCAGTTCTGTTAAAGCAGTGCATAGCCCAGAATTTTTTTTTTTTTAAACTAGCAAAGGCTAAATCTACCACGCAGCAGAGTAAAGTGCCACTTGTAGATTCCTCATTTCCGCCACACTGCAGGTCAGACGCACACGCCAGGAACCCGCCATAGTAGCTCAAACCGGCAGGGTGCCGCTAACTTGAGAGAGACAATTAGGAAGCTGTTTTTAGCTCTGTCTTAGAATCTTTTTTCTCAGGTTTTAGGTGGAAATTCTTGCCCCACGTTGGGCGCCATTGTAGTTGGAGTTTTTTTGTCTGGCCCAGTCAGGACAAATCTCTCTTACCCGCCAGTCCCACAATCGCTCAGACCCAACCAAGAAAGCACATAGAGACTTACATTGTTTAGAAACTGTATGGCCGTGGCAGGCTGCTTGTTATCTACTTCTTCTCTCTTAAATTAACCCATTTCTGTTAGTCTATACTTTGCCACATGGCTTGTGGCTTACCAGTGTCTTTACATGTTGCTGCTTTTCATGGCGGCGGCTGGCGGGGTCTCTCTCCAGCCTTCTACTTCCCAGAATTCTCTTCTCTCTTGTCCCGCCTATACTTCCAGCCTGGCCACTGGCCAATCAGAACTTTATTTACACAGAGCGATATCCACAGCAACGATATTTAAACTATTCTTGATAACTGAAAGTAGATTAAAATCCCTTCCTTTGAGTAACTTCAGCATCAATGTAACATTTATGATATAAAATAAAAAGGGAGAGAGTAAGTGACTCCCTGTGGAAATATCGACTTATGGTGGAAAATGAACCTAAAGAACTCTGTATTACTTGGCAGTAGAATGTCATCAGAATGCACATGCATAATAGCACAAATTTTAGTTAAATATATGAAGATTCTTGATTTGCTACTTGAACAATTAAACAGTTTAAGAAAAATCTGGGTTATTTTTTTTTGTTTTTTTTTTTTTAGAAAATAATTGCACCAAAATGACTCCTTACAACCACCTGTATAGCTAGTTAAAGTGGGGACAATAACCTCTTCTGACCTTTGTGGGGACCAGGAATTCACATATGCATACAAGCTGACACAAACTCATAAACATAAATAAAAATAAAACGTTTTATTAAAAAATGAGATAATTTATGCTTTTTTAAAAATTTGGTTGTGCACTGACTGTATCTGTTTAAGAATATTGATTATTCTGTTATCAGAACTGATTTGTACCAAAGGAGTAATTGTGGGATAGGTATTCATCACAAACTTCTGAACAGACAGGACGACTGGGTCGTACCACCATAAATGGACTGAGGTGGATGAGATGATGAAATGCACCCAGTACATGACCACAAAGAAAACCACCAGCAGCAAGATGGTCTGGGTGGCCCTCTTCTCAGGGGATACTCTCGTGTGGCTGATGCTGTGAAGATGCTTGTATTGCCTCTGATGTCTGAACAAGATAATCACCATGTATGCACTTGTGGTCAACATAACTCCTACAAGAAAGACATCTCTGGAGATTGTCACTGTTAAAAACAGTGCATGAATGATGTAGTTCATGGGGAAGAGTGAGCAGGATTTAGTGACCTTCATCTGGTTGCTCTCACTCACATTGGTAAAAGCACCAACATAGAAGATCCACCTACTACTGAATGAAAAATTGAAAGGCCAGAGGTAGAAGAAAGCATAGACTATGTATGTTTTAAGTTTATGTTTAAATTTTGCCAACAAAGAGGTACTGGGACTGATAGTGACAGCCTGGAACACACTCAGGAGGCAGGTCATGCAGATGGAGAGGCCTCTCATTACCCTGCTTAAATAAAATATTGTCTTACATTTGAAGCCATTCTCAAAGTTCAGTGACTCAAATATGTCTGTAAGCCAAATTTCCCCTCCAGTGAGGATCATCACTATGTGGATGAAGGTCAGTTGACAGAAGATCAGGTCCATGGGCTTAGGTCTGTGACACAGGATTATAACAGTGTAGAAAAAAAGGAGAAACATATTGGCTAGAACCCCGAGTCCAGATTGGAAATAAAGGATATTGTTTAATGAGGACATATATGCAAAGTGTATTAATCTCAGCACTGTAGTAGAAGAATATTTCATATATCTGGAAAAAATAATATTCATCAAACTTACAATTCACAGGTCAGTATGTCTATATCATCATTCTGTTTTACTCAATAATTTTTGATTAGCCTGTCCCTTAAACTTCTGATGTTCCAGACTGAATAACATATACTTCTATATACTTATCCATGTATCTACCTGTATATATAGCATACTAGAGATAATAAAGACATCTACAGTCACATCCAATACAGAATATACACTGTGTATGCCTGTATTGCACTTAGATGCCATGCCTTAGAAATCCAATACTATTGATTTACATTGCCTTATTTTATAGTTAACACCTAAAACAGTAGTGATAACACAGAATATTAATCACATTTTTGCCGCCAAATGAAACTTAAGTTGACCTGAAAAATATTCACAAAAGAAATCTAAAGAGTGAGGTAAGTGAGTTTCACATTGCATAATTTTAATATGCTCTATTTTCATAGGTAGAGAAAACAATGCTTGACTCATAATTCTAATGGAATCATAGTGAAATTTGATGATAAACTATTTTAATCAGCTAAATTTCTGCCTTAGTTCATATTTTCCTTTTTGTATGTGCCTTTTTCTATGAAGTCTTACATCCCCAGAATCCAGAATTAACACATTGATTCAGTTGGAGACCATTATTGTACTTTCCACACCCTATTAATTGTGTAACCATTAATTATGGTTATAAATGATCCTAACTGTCTCCCAGTTTACCTCCCATTCCATCATCTTTTGGAATACTCCACTTCAGGATTAAAGAACTAACTCCCAGCTATCAAGACAAACCAGTTTTTTCTTTGCTTTTGGGGTTTGTATGCGTGTGAGAGCAAATCATTAATAGTATGATTTCCTATGATTATTTTCTCTTTTTGCCTTATAACTTTTTTCAGCCATCCATATTGTTATTTTACTTACCTCCTTCTTTTAAATTGATGTCCCTACTTTAACTAAGAACCCCCAATTTTCTCCTTTTCCCCATCAGATTACTTGTATACTGCTACTCAGCTGTACCTTCCTCCCACCTTCTCCATTTACTTCCCTCCTCCCTGCTAAGGAGCCCGCCCACCTTGTCCGGTTTCCCTGATGAGATCACTTGTACCCTGCCATTCTCCTTTCCAATATTGCGTGCCCCACCCCCGTCCTGGCCAAGGTCCCCTTTTGCTCTGGTGTCTGTATTTACTGTAGGCGACATACTCACATCTGAAGATATAGAACTAGGAGCCTCCAAGAAGAGAGAACATGTGACACTAAGAAAAACACTATTTTCAATACACAGCCACAAACTTGAACTTGCTGAAGATGACCATATTGTGATCCTGTTTTTGAATTTCTGTTTTAAAAGAGATTCATTCCCATGCAGTGGAAACCAAGGCCCCAGTGTTATCAGAGGTTATCAGCACCAGACAGTGTTTACAGTTCCACTCCACAGTCTTACCTTTGGTGCCTATGTTAGTTATTTGACCTGGTTACCAGTGTCATTATTTTGTCAAATTACTATAATTCAGTACTTTAAAATTAGCTTAATGATATAGAAATTGAAAACTGCTGCACTGACTTAGATTCTTGTGAGAAAAAGTGTGCCCAATTGTATTGTCAAGCTCACTTCTATACTCCACATATAAAAATTAACCCATGCTTGTATGTATAGAAATAATGCAGAAGTTAGTGACTAAGACCACCCTAAACATTCCCTTGAATATGACACCATAAATCATACATTTTTATTTACATTATTTTTGCTTTTGAAAAGGTTGATCTAGTAAAGGTATAGACTCATCCCAATTGCCAGAGACAAACATCTGATTCTCCCACCAACATACACTTACAGTAGCTGTACTCTGATGTTCTGTGCTTTTAAAAGCTCTGGGATACAAGCTTGAGAGATGGCTTAGTGGTTCAGAGTATGTTTACTCTTGTAAATGACCTGGGTTAGATTCCCAGCAAGGACATGGTGGCTTATATCCATCTGTCACACTAGTTCTTGGGGAGCCATTGTCCTCTCTGACCCAGGCGTACAAGCAGCATACAGACATATATGTAGACAAAACACTCATATATGTAGAATAAAACATATAAATCCTAAATAAATAAAAGCTCCAGCATAACACTTAATTCAAGCTTTGGTCTTTAAACTGAAAGAATTAGAGTTCAATTCTAATTTTTAAATTGCGAATGGAAAATAATATATGTCAGATAATTTTCATTAATTATACATCTGCAATTTATCAATATAGCACATGTATATAGGAATATAAAAAGATGATAACATAATGTAAAAGGTAGTAATCAAAAACGTTTTTTTCTTAACCCAAAGATATATATATAATCTACAGTCTGTCTACGTTGTATCTATTTATTTGTCAATATTTATAACTTACATAAAATCAAGCATCTCCCAATTCATCATTTGGCATCCTTCTCTGGGGCTCACCTAGGTGAGACTTAACCAGAAAAGACCATATCTACCATGGTTACAAACTGAGTTGTTAACATATACATGCACTGAGAAAACTTATTTGTTTGATTTGAAATAAATTTAAGTGCTGGGGCCTTCCGTATCAATTTAAGTTACAGTATTTAGTTTTAAGTACCAATACTCAATGTATAACCATAAATATTCATAATATGGAGAAGCCATCACTGTTATTTTGACCCACACCTAAAGTCCAAGCAGTCTTCAGGAAGCTGTCTGGAAAAATGTGCAACAATAGAAACCAAGAGCTGTTTCATGCATAACTCTACAATCTTCTGAGAAAAATCACTTTATCCCTTCATTATCACACTATTGTATTTTGAACAGTCTTGTTTTGTGACCTTATGGTGATCTTTGTATTCTTCTTGGTGGTGATAATAACATAATGAATATACAAATATTTTAGATAAAAATGATTTTCATTTTCATTTTTAGCATAGTTAGTGAGTAATGACCAAAAGTCAGTAGGACTATTCAGAGAGAACATGGAGAGATTGTGTGACTTTCAGGTGACAAGATACATGGTGTTGGCTGGTGCATGGTCCACTGTCAGCAACATTAATAAGTCTTCAGGAATCTCAGGAAGATGAAGACCTTAGCCATTCAAATTAGTCCATGAATACATAATGCCAGCAGGAATAAAAGGTGATTATTTTTAATAAGGTATTGGTTTATCACTATTACCTGATACTTTTAAATAATCTTAATGAATTACTTATTCTTTGGATATTGAGTTTAGCACAGGTGAAACAGGAAACCCGCAGACACTGACTACAATATTACATTCTCACAGTTATGAGCCAGTTTCCCTGAGAGGAAGCAGCCACAGCAGAATGTCACTGCAGCCTGTGGGGAAGCAGTCATACCACAGCTTGATCACATGTCACATGGTTGTAAGTCTGGGAAAGATGCGAAAAATGTTCACTGTAAGTGTGAGTGTGTGTGTGTGTGTGTGTGTGTGTGTGTGTGTGAGAGAGAGAGAGAGAGAGAGAGACAGAGAGACAGAGAGACAGAGAGAGACAGAGAGAGAGAGAGAAAGAGAAATAGAGAGACAGAGACAAAGAGACAGAGACAGAGACAGAAAATGACTTGACTATTGGGCCTAAGA